>NW_017728944.1:2867566-2887609 GCF_001723895.1 Crocodylus porosus
CATGCATTGACCTGGTATTACAGTGCTTCCAGGACCGGTGCAAAAAAAACAGGGAAAAAAAAAAAAAAAAAAAAGGCCTCCCGGTTGTCCAGACCCGGCCAGGCTGTGAAGTCACTGCTCAGACAAAGTCCCATTTGAAACTGCTTGGGCAAAACACCAGGGAATAATGTGCATCCCACCAGGGTTGATGACGTGTCCCCCTAGGTCTCTTTCTTCCCATCCCTTTTAACTGCCAAGCTTTTGGTAAAATGAGGGGTGCTGAAATAAGCCAGAAGGCAGGGCAATGTGGCATGAACTTAGTGGTTTCCAACTCTGGAAGCCACTGAGGGCACCTCAAGGTGCCCCACACTGGACTTGAGGTACCCCTGTATAGCTTTTGGGAATTGAATGGCACCCACTAGGGAAAATTAATGTACATAGTTCAGGTGTCGGCAGAGGAGCCAGGGACTGTGGGTGGGGGATTGGCCACATAGGGACAAGCGTGATCCTGTCTTTATCTGTTTATCTCCTTACTTATCTCCTCATGCCTCACTTACATCCAAAGGATCTGGTATCACCTGGTTGAGAATCACTGGACTAGCTGGTTCAGAGAGCCATGAGCTTTTGTGAGTGACAGCCTATTTTTGAAAGGACTCCCTTGGGTGCTGCATGCAGCAAGGGCACTGGACCTGCTGGAACTGGCACCACGTCCACCGCAGACCCACGACTGGCCAGAGCAGGTGCAACATATTCCAGGACCAGTCTGGCATGTGCTGTGCAGTGTGTGGGTAAACTGAAACCCAGGAGCAGCACCAGGGGCCAGATGAATGGGGCTCCTCAGGCTAGATCCAGCCCTTGGGCCTTATCTTTGGCACCCCTGGTCTATGAGGTGTCACCCTGCCCTGAGGTGCCACCCACCCTGCCTTCTGCCTGGCTTCAGACTACCTGTTTCAGCCATGTACAGCTGTCTGTACTGACACAGCAACACAAAAGTCTATTAATACTAAATATTCACTAGGCTAAAACCAGCTGTCCATTTTTGGTGGTTAATTGTTGCCATTTGACTCTTGTCACAACAGGTCCCAGGGCAGTCTTGAATGAAAATTAGCCCTAGTTTTGAAAGGGGGGAAGTGTTATCTTGGTTTTTTGCAGGTGCTGCACAGGCACTCCGGGTGGGACAATGGGCTCCTAGTCTGTAAGATCCCAAAATAAAAGGCTTTGTCAAGGGGAAATGGTAAAGGACCTTACTTTACAGTTTCCCTTTAGCCCTATTGTGCTAGCAAAATCAGCCTGAGGTACTGTGGTGAATCTGAGCCTATGTCTCTTTAGTAGCTTTTGCCCTGACGATCAGCAAAATTGTGCATTAAATATATAAATAGAGTGTGCATATGCGGGAATCCCATTGTTTTGGCCATTCTCAATGCCCACAGCGCTGCAAATATGCCCTTACTTGGAAACATGTCCAAAGAGCACCTGATGTTTTCTTAGTGTAGTCTCCTCGTCCACTCATCCTGCTTCCCTCATCTGCTGTCAAATATGTCAGAGCTCAAAAGCAGGTGCCTTTTCTGGAATGTTATGTGTAAATAGCAGCTTTCGGTACATAAAAAATGAAGTGATCTTTCTGTGCAGATCAGTGTTCTGTGAGGTCACAGGTATGAAGCCAATGACATCATAAGGATGAATTAAGTCATCTCCTCTGTGAAAGAGGGGGAGCTTATTACTGGGTTACAACACAACTCCTCTGGAAGGAAAACTCAGTTCATAAAATCATAGGAAAGTAGGCTGGAATTTACTTCATGAGGTCATCCAATACAGCCACCTGCTGGATTAGTTGTTTAGGGCCAAATTATTGGCTATACACGTGTTGGGGTGGGGGATGGCGGCGTTTTAATTACAGTGTTTCCCAGAGAGCTGTTTTAATTAAAACACCACAGCATCATGTGTATTAAGTCACTTCACATTTAAAAATGGCCACAGGCCACTTTAACTAAAGCTCATTTGTCAGGTTTTAGTTAAAGTGCCCCAGCATCCATTTTTTAACCCACGTGACGCTGCAGTGATGCTAGAGTGTTCTAATTAGAATGCAGAACAAATTTGATTAATTGATCCTGCTCTAACCCATTCTAATTAGAACATGCCAGAGCCCATGTAACCCCAGGTTTCTAAAAGTGGCTCCTCAGTGTGGATGCTCAAAAATGGAACTCCCGATATGTGACAGCAGGGGTTTTACTTTCACAGGCACTGAATGGGCACAACTCCATCAGAAGCCAATGGGAAGTACAAGGTGCTTGGTGCTTTGAAAAGGAAGCCCTGAGTCTGCCAGACAGGTGTCCTAGACTGGGTGCTGTCACTGAAAAATGACGTATCCCAAACTGGAAAGCACACTTGGAAATGTAAGTTTCACCAAATTTCAAACCTTTTATAAAAGCTGCCTGTAAGAAGGATTTCATTTTACAGCCAGTGATATTTTTGAATTTAAACAAGACATTTTTCACATGGTTCAGTAAAAGAGGCAGCAAGGCGTTGGCATGGATGGCATTATCACTTCAGTCATTTTGCATTGGTTCACTGTATTAGGGACACACTTTTCCTTTTAAAAATAAAGTTTTGCTTAGAAATGAATCTGCAATAACAAAGTGGTCAGATTGGCCCAGTCCTGCCCAACCACTAAAATAACAGACTAGTATGCATGTAAGTGATGAAGGAGAACCAATCAGCCAGGCCAGTTGGTATCAGGTTCATGTTTGACCAGTTATAAGGCATGGTAGAACAATTGGCAGGGGGAAGAGATTAAAAAGTATGAGGCTTCCCTCTCCCCGTGTTGTGTGCTGTACATCTATTTACATTTGGAATTTTCCCACCTCTATTTGCTTTGCTCTTCCCTGAGTCATTGGTGGCTAGGACCCAGAGTAGTAGACAGACTATTGCTTTGCTTATGGGGCTGTGTAAAGCAATGTTGCATTCGGTGCAATGATGTTCCTTGGTTTAAACAAATTGGTGATTGCCTCCAGAGCTCAGCTGAGGGCTGACCCCACGTAGCCTCTGAAGTGGGTCACCTTTAAGGGTGAACTTACGCATTCTTAGACCATACTAAGAGCACTTAAAATGTGCACATCCACATGTTAAAGCTCGTTAACTCATGCTAAGTATCTTCTGATTCTCAAAGTTACATCATTTCAGGTGAGGGTTAACTCTGGGATGTTCTACCTAACTCCTGTTAGAGTATAATCAGTTGGCTCTCAGGATGCACTGCTCCCAGCCCCCTCCTTCACCCCAGAGCAGGGGTAAAGTCCAGGTATCTTGGCTCCCAGCCACACTCCTGTTCACCAGCAAGGGTCAGTTAGACCCGATCAGGCAGCAGGTATTAATTCTTCTTGTGTGACTGTTCACAGCCTGTCCTAACTTATAACATCACTTAATATTCCACAGATATAGTACAGTCTATGTGTAATGTGCAACTTCACCCTAAAGGTTCTAGCTCCATTTCTAGCAAGATAAAGGTTCCATGTCCACTGCAGTTTGCTGCTCATGAAAAGATGTCCCAAGTACATTCATAGAGGAGGCACAGTGCAGGCAGCAGCTGAGCAAACTCCTGTCAATGTGCCTCAGCCTTGAACTAGGCAGACCTACTCTGGGAGCAACAGAAGAACTCATCATTTATGTGCATGCCTCTGTCTGAGCCTGCCAACCAGGAGGCCATGTGATGGCTTGATCCTCTGAACCCACTGCACAGCTCTTTCATGTCCTGATGCAATGAAATGGGGTAATACAGGATTAGCTAAATAGACAAACACTGAACCTGAATCAGTGCAGAAGCAGTCACATTTGTGTTGCTAACTTTAAGCAGATGTGAAGTCTGGCTTGAAAAACTCACCTGCAGTCCAGTTGCCTGGTATTACAGCTAAATCACCAAAAAGCATAATGCTCATGAGTCTAGTAGGCTTCCCAATATTTTTGCTCTAGCCACCTCTGAGTGCTTATTGAAGACCAGGCTTTGTGAGCTCAAAATCCAAAAGCAGGGGCTGGCTTTTGTGTTTACCCACTACATGGGAAAACTAGATCATAGTTTTGCCATGGGAATGGGCAGCTACTAGTGCTTTTGAAAATCTGCCTCTACATTTGGAGGTTAAAAGGAAGCAAGGTTGAGAAGAACTGGTTCTCTTGGTGGAGGCTGAACACATCAAACCTGTTCCGGCAGCTTTCTGGGCAGGAACTGTCTTTGGCTACATGTGTACAGTTCCCTGCACAATGGACCCATGATCTCAATAGAGGCCCCTCAGCAGTTGTGGAATATAGATAATTAGTGGAGTAAAGGCATGGTCCAAACCCCAAAATTCGTTACATTTTTATTTCTAGATAAATCACATGGTTGTTTTTAGAGCTAAAAGACTGAAATCAAGCCTGCTACAAGTCCCTAATACACTCCAATATCTCTCAAGAAGGTGAGCCCACCGCACTAGCACATTGCCATAATGCTGGTAAGCAGAAAGTCTTCAAACAGAGAGTTAAAAACTATGTACACAGAAAACCATGAGGCTGATTGCTTAGGAGAGCAGCAGCTGGTAAGAATCAGAACTATGGAAAAATCACTGGGCTGGTGAAAAAGCCTTTGCCCATGCATAAAAAGTGAGCATGAGCTGACAGAGACCATCTGGGAGTTGGACAAGTGAAGTGTAAAGGAGAGTGGAGACACTGCAAAGCCATGCATTAAATGCTTCTACAAATTTTGCCACCAACTTATTCAGAGAAGGAGAAATATTAGCTTCTTCTGGTGAGTTCATGCCTCAAACTCACAGGTGCACCTGTGCAGAGAACAGTGGTCACTGGCCTGATACCTCACCTCCCATCTGCACCAGCTCCAAGCTTGCTGAAGGGCATGACTAGGACCTCAACAAGGTCTAAGATTTGTGGGTCTCTTCAAGGCCATTCAGATATTCCTGTAATAGATGGTAGAGACTGGAAGGTTGTGTGCGGGAGGAGGATTCCATTCTTCTGCAGAGCATGTTATTCCTAGGTGGAGATGTTTGCCTGCTGCACATGATGATGCGGCAGCCATGTTTTGATCTGGCTGGAGAAATAGCTCCAAGGTTTGGGGGGCAGCGCAAATTCAGGAGCAGTATTATTAGTTTTCATGCCTGCAAGAGCTTTGAAGCTCTCCACAAACTCCTCCTCTGTTCTCCATTCCAGATTACATACACGTGAAACCACTCTATCAGCCAGTGACAGGCACCTTGGCTATGACAGTAAAGTGGATTCCACTACAGAAGATGATGGAAGAAATGTCTTGTCATCCAAGGGTGGAGCTGGGTCTGTCAGGGCGACATTGGCTCACTTTCACTTACACGGTATCTGGCTGTGATGGGATGCTCCTGTGTCCCATCCCAATCCACCATTTACACAACGTGTCCTTGCATTCAGCCACAGGCTCACATCACCACATGTGCAGGTATGGGAAAGCAATCTCCACACACAAGACAACAAGACTGTTGGAGCAGTTGTGACGCTGCCCTGCCAGGAGCTTCCTCTGGCTCAAGGGAGAGGCAAGGCCCTCTGTAAGGTTGGATGCCTGCCACCCTTGGCAGTTCTCCTCTGGGACATGGCCTCCTCGCAGGTTGGATCCATGCCACACCATTTTGTTAGACCTGGAGACACAGGATCAAATTGGAAGTAGTGAGATATTGCAGGGAAGGACGTAGGGCTTAGAGTGGGTCATGGACTGAAGATGAGTCAAGTGGTAATTCAGTTGGAAAAAAGCACTACTGACATTCTATATTAACAGCAGTGTCATATGTATGTCATGGGAAATGATTCTTCCATTCTGTTCTGCACTGGGGAAGCCTCACTTGGAGCACTGTGTCCAGTGCGCTGCACTTCAAGAAAGATGCAGATAGATTGGAGGGAGTCCAGGGGAGAGCAGCAAAAAAATATTAGAGGTATGGAAAACATGGAATATGAAGAAATGTTTGAAGAACTGAAGTTATATAGTTTAGAAAAGATGGGTGTATTTGATAGGAGCCTTCAATTACCAAAAAGGTTGTTATAGAATAGAAGCTGATTGTCTCTTTTCTGTGTCCCCAGGGGAGACAGGTAGTAGAAACAGGCTTAAATTGCTATAAAAGATATTTGGTTGGACATTAGGAAGAATGTGCTTACTCTAAAAATGGTTAAGCACTGCAACAGATTATTTAAAGGGGCTTTGTAATCTCTACCACTGGACATTTTAAAGTGTGGGTTAGAGAAATGCTTTTTTGGGCTGGTTTAGACAGGGCTGATCGTGCCTTGAACAGAGGTTTGGAGTAGATCTGACCTCCTGAGGGCTCTTCCAGTACTATTTGTCTCTGATTCTGTGAGGGTCAGCAAAAAGATAGATGGGGTCAGATTTGCAGAGGTGCTAGGCAGCAGCAATTGCTGAATCCCATGCTAGTGTGGTGTCCTTGGGCAATCAAGTCCAAGCAAAAGTGTCTCACACTGGGCACACCCAAATCAATAGCCACTTTGGCAATGATCAGCCTTAGCTTTTGGCTTATACAGAGAGAAGCCAGAGTAGCTTAGGCTAGAAACAGATATTGCTGAATGGAGCGATTCAGCTGTGCCGTTATATATCACAGCACAGCTGCTTCGCTTCACTGGGTAAAACACATGTCACCCTTTGTCCCATCCTTGATGGTGCAGGACAAGGGACAATGTGATCTCCTGAGTTTCTTCACTGCCCCAGACCCATGCCATGGGTCTTGGGCAGCAGGGAAAAGTGTTTCCATCCTCAGCCAGCCCTATGAGGCTGGCTGATCACTGCCTTTAACCCATTGTGTGGGTCTGAGGCAGTGGGAAAAGGAGAGCTTTCTACCGCCCAGCCAGACCTGTGACATTTTTAAGATGACAAAAATGAGAAACCAGACAGCTGTTTCCACCCTTAGAGGTCAGCACAGCAGACTCCCCAGCCTGAGAAACCAGCACTGCCTCAGAGTATGTCTGTACTACTTTCTTGGCAGTGCGGGCATGTTCCTGCTCTCGGGCACACCTCACCCACCCAAATCCTATTCATATGTGCCAGCAGGGCCTGCATATGTGCCAGCAGGCCATGCGTGGGACTGGGTGCTCCCAAAAGTGCCAGCCACAGGGTGCCCTAGGTGTAGCCCTAGTCTCCAGACTGTTAGAGAACAGAGGTGGACATATACAACAGTGCTTCCCCTCTTGTTAGATCCCAGGCACTTCCAGTCCCCAGGAACAGTGTGACCCCCACCAACCCCTTGTGTTTAATTCAGGTCAAAGCAAAGTCAAAAGGTAATTAATCCTTTCACTGCTGGATTAAAATATATATTACTGTGCACAGAAGACAAGAGATGTGCAAAATTATATTGAGGGTATGGACATGCATATAAAGCAAAGTCTCTCTAGCTTTAACACGCTTTTATCCAGGATTAAAGTTGGAGTGGTTTTGCTACAGTATATCATTCCAGCTTGCCCACAGGTGACAACTAGAATGTAACAGCTGCTTCCCTTTTGAAATGTTCATCTTTTTCTTGTGTGTCCACACATGCACAAAGGCACTAGAGAATCCAGTGGTCTTTTGCAATGTTTACAGGGTTGTAGTTAAAATAAAAGTACCAAAGCATCAGCTCATCTACACAAGCATCAGATAGGACTTTTTTGACCCCAAGTACAGCCCTGAAATAACTTCTAACATATCGATCCAAATATTTACCCTACCACCTTCTGCAATATTAGCTCTATCCATGGCTGGACACAGGACAAGGGACCAGAAAGGTTAATAGTCCAATGTGATTTGGCAAAACCTACAGTCTTCTGTTTCTTTGATCCAAGCCCCAAATCCTGTATTTCTTGTTACAGTGCCAGTTACTAGGGGGTTGGTTAGACTTAAACACCCTCACTTCAAGGTCCTTTAAAGAAGGGGTCCCTAGTGGTGTAGACTAATGTCCTGTACCAGGGATCACTTGTCTGTTAATATAGATCTGGAGTTACCTCTTTGTATTGTCCCAGTCTACAAATATTTTCCCTCGGTTATACATACAGAGTTTACTGAGCATCTGACCTTCTGTGTCCTGTATAGTTGGAGAGATCTTGGGGCCCGTGGACTGATCCCCATCATCACACTCACCACAAGGGATCCTTCAGAATATTGCGTCCATTGAAGGTGTAGATGGGAAACTTCTTTGCGTTGAAGTGGGCAGCATTGTTGCCTTCAAACAGGGAATTCCAGGACTTTGCCAGCAGCTGGCCCTGCCATTGGAATCAGTTTTACTGATCAGATGTAGGACTGAATGGTCATGAAGGTTTCACATCTGGTGAGACATAGCCAACCAGGAACTATGCAGTGACCCAGCTCCAAAGACCAACAAGACTCCCAACAACACCAGTTCATATACCTGGGCTAGGCAAGTTTCATGTGGATTAATTGCCAGTCTCTTGTTCTGATGTGTAGATGTTAAATGGGCCTTGCATATACACCGGTAATTAGTTACTAGAGCCCTCTCTCTGTTGTCTTGAATTGGGAAACAATCTCCCTGTTCTCCTCTCCAAGACAACTAAGCTTCTGACTCATGATCATTGGTGCATTTCATTCCCATCAGTTAAGGTAAAGCTGAAATACATGTCCCCCAGCTCTTAGACTTTTCCATCTACCTGTTGATGAAGCTGCCTTGAATTAGCGAAAGGCAGTTCCACTGGGTAACAGAAATGGATGACAGCCTCTTTTCCTATGCAGAGGCTTTATTGCAGCTTAGAAGTTATAGTAAGTTTTTCAAGGAAGTGTAAAAACTCTAATGTAAACCAGCTAAGATGGCTTACCAGATGACCTACAGAAAAATGAAGGACATATACGGGTCAAATTTCCTGATTTCTCAGATAAATCCAGTCAATATTCCACTCCTCATTAGAAACTGGATATTTGTCTGCCTTGACAATCAGCCCTACAGCTCTCTACTTTTGAGTATTTGCCTTGTTCCTCCATTGTAATAGCTCATAACATAAGCACTGAAGAATGTGAAGTGAAAGGTGTTAGAGCTAATCAATGGATGTACAGATTGAGGCCACTAAATTTAGAGGTGCTATAAGGGATTTTGTTTGTCTTCCTAAATGATTGCAGCTCCCTAGAAGTGATAATGGATTATATAGCACAAGCACAAAAAAGAATTCTGAAAGATAAAGCACCTAACCAGGTGCAACTTTGAAATATTAGGAAAAAATGCTTAAAAATAGGAATTTCCAATTAGTAGCTTGGGCTAATACTGAAATTCAGTCTTTGAAAAGACTGCAGTATAAAAAGCCTCCGATAAGAAAAAGCACAAAGAAAGTTGTTATACAGCAACACCATCTGCTGGAAATCAAGGGAAGCAGCAGACCAACAGTGAGCTGAAACCACAGTACTCAGATGCAGAGTGTCCAACTGTAAATACAAGGACCGTCCACCTCTAGTTTATATAAACTGGTAACTGCCATCGGGACCCCAGCCCTGCAGACACAGTCCAAGAAGCTGCCAAACCAGAAGTGGTATAGACGCTTGGACAAGGTCTTTGAACAGGCCCCCTTTTTCAGAACCGAGAATCAGCCTTGAGATTTCATTTCTGAGACTGTATTTCTTTGTGTGTCCTTTAATAAAAGAACTGAAAGTGATCTCAGTGATTCTGGACTCTTTCTAGAGAGACCTCCAGTAACTTTGCTTTGTGCATATTTCTCTTTTACAAACACAAGCAAATAGAGGCTAAGAAAGACTTAATAACTTCAAGAATTGCTCTTGAGTTTTAAACAGGTCCCTTTTCAAACTAAACAATTCAAACACCAGAGAACAAAGGTCTAAAAGTGCATCGTAAAAGAAGTATTGGAAATGATAACTATTTGAGAATTAACTGAACATAATTAAAAGTAAATATATTCAGAAGTCTTAGCGCAGCGATTGGGTGGCTTGAGATCCTTTCAAGGGTGCCACACAATGTTAGCATTGTTAGGTATGCAAATACGATTAAAAAACTGAACCCAAAAATTTCAAAAAACAAGTGAAAAGTAAGAGCTGGCATTTTCCATGGGGTGCACTGAATATAAGAAGTCTACTGAGGGGCACTTTGAGCTTAAAAAGTTTGAGAACCAGTGTCTGAGTTATACCTTGTAAATGCTTCTAGGCCCCAGTACCCATTTATGTTAATCACTCACAAGACTGCCTGTGTATTTTGTGTTCAGTAGAAGCCTAGAACATTAGTTGTATTTATATTAAACCAAATGCATTATTGATTATATAGTTATGTACTTCTGAGTAAATACCTATATTGTTGATTGTTTTCAAATAGTAAACAGTCCTGATTAGGAATGGCAAATACAAAATCTGCATCCAAAATCTAATTGGCACCTTGCTGAATTCATGAATTTGACCCTCTCATTTAGGCCTACAATAGTTTGAAGTGGCCAGTGAGAAAAGGGTCACTTAAGTCAGAAGTATATTCAGGCTAAGTATAAGGCTCAGCAAGAAGTATCTGGCTGTGGAATACTGTCCACAGTGGGAGCCTCTTGGCTTAATCAAGGACATTGGGACTAGTTAAAGCAGGGGCAGGCAGTTATTTGGGCTGGATTTTTAGAAATTTTTGGTGAGCGGTTGCAGGCTGGGGTGGGGGATGGAATTGATCCTATCCAGCCCAGGCCCATGTGGCCTGCTCCCACAGCTGGGGGCACCAGACAAAGCAGGAGGGGTCTCCATGGAGACTGTCTGGGAACCCTGCGGGCAGGGCACGCTCAGCCAAGTGGATGGGATGGGACCCCGGGCGGGTAGGGAGTGGCTTCTGGGCGTGGGATGTGTGGGCAGGGTGGAATAGCAGGGTGGTGACAGTGCAGGGCCAGGGCCTGGGGCAGAGCTGCAATCCACTCCTTCATGTCCCTGTGATGGGCACCACTGCCTCAGGCAGGCGTATGCGGAGAGTGGATTGCAGCTGTGCCCTGGGTCCTGGCCCTGCACTGTCACCACCCCGCAATCCAGGCCCCACCTCAAGCCCCAGGCCTGCCTACCTACCCTGCCTGCCACTCTCGGATGCTGCTCTGCACCCACCCATGGCTCCATCCCATCTGTCCAGCCAAGTGTGCCCTGCCTGTGGGGGTCCCAGGGCAGTCTCCATGTAGACCCCATGTACTCACCTTCCTGCTCCATCTGGCACCCCTAGCCGTGGGTGCAGGGAGGACAGTCAGAGTGCCCAGGCAGCGGGGCTGGGTCTGGTGGCAGCAGAGACACTAGCACTGGTAACCGGAAGTAGCTGCTGCTGCCAGGAAATGGAGTCCAGATGTTGCAGCACCCCTTCTCCACCACACGTCTGGGATGGCAGGACTGGCTGCACATGCCATGGCTTTGGCTGCCTCCTGTGCCTGGGCTGAGTGGGGCCAAGGGACTCTCCATGGGCCGGACAGAATCCCTTGGTGGGCCAGATCCAACCCGTAGGGCATATTTTGCCCACCCCTGGGGTAAAGCTTGAGAGGACCGACTCTTAAGAGCAGTTTTGCTTTGGGGAGATGGCCCCCAGTGGGTTTAGCTCCTGGGAGTCTGTAAGATGCCTTTCAAAGTTTCCACCTAATGCATAGTCCTTGGTCAGGATATACAGCAGCTGCACCTGTTTGATTCCAATAATGCTGATGGGATTAAGGTGGCTACTCTGTTCTCTGTTCTCTATTGATACGAAATCAGATGCCTTTATGTCCTCTATTTTTCTCTTGAAGAGAAAAACAGAGGACATAAAGGCATTCAGTTTCATATCAATAGAGGACAACCGGACTGTCCTCTATGATGGCCATCCTAGATAGGATTGTGTTACTTGCCTTCAGATTGACAACAGGCAGGGTCCTGTCTGTTCGCTTCACCAGGGAGGTCAGGTCCTGGGTGGGTACTGCCAGAAAAGCCCGGAAAGTGCCATACAGCTGTGCTTCCTGCGACTGCCTGTAGCACTGAAGATCTGCACCACGGATGCCATTCATATCACCAGACAGTGGGAAATTGAGGGCTATCATGCGGAGCTGGGAAAGCAGAGGGGCGACAGTAAGTAGGGGAAACGGGATCTTCAGAAGCACTTTGATGCCAGCTTGGTTTGTTATACAGGGTATCAGTGCTCAGATGCATTCATAGAATCATAGAAAGGCAGGGCTAGAAGGAAGCCATCTAGTCTAATCCCCTGCTCAAGACAGGAGCACTCCTATCTAAACCATCCTATAAAAATCCTTGTCTAAGCTATTACTAAAACTACACAATCCATCCTGTCACACAGGTGCAAAGCATGGCACCCTAACCTGCCACAGTGAAAGCAGGGGAAGCTATAGAGGGCTGTAGTGCTCCTCGGGTGCTCATCATGTGAAATCACAGGTCCAGGCTCCATCTCTGAGCAGCCTGACAGAAGCGGGGAGCTGACAGAAGCTGAGCCTGAGTCTCTAGGGTGCAATGAGTACAGTTGCATGGGGTCTCTCAGCTGCATAGTGGAGAGCACCCTGCAGGTTACTAACTAGCTTTCAGTTCCTCAGGGCCTAGGCTCTATACTGGAGCCTTAAGGATCCCACTTCCCCTTCCATTCTGAAAATCCAGATCATAGCTGCTGCCCTTCTAGCTATGGGGAATGACCACCCAGGGACATGGCTCCTGTGTAACATGAAGGCTCCTCCCCTCCCTTGCCTGAGCAAGTGGCCTCCGTTTTGCCTGCAGGGGCCAAACCATCAGGAACTAGAGCCAGGAGGTTCCACATGGCTGTGTGAAGACCTCCTCTTGGGGCACTGAGGACTACAGGGGAAATGGAAGGAAAGTCTGTGGTGGGTCTTACTGATGGGATCTTTGGGGTGATGGTCGTTGGCAGGACCCTGGTGATTGCTTGACTCTTTCCCTGGTGGACCTGGAAGAAAACCCAGAGTGTTAGTTTCCAGGGACACCAACTATTCTGAGCCCATTGCAGGTCTGTCCTGGAGCCCAGGGCTTTGCTCCAAGGACCTTCTCAAATTCAGGCAGTAATAACAACACATGACACAACATCTCCTAATTCAAACAGATAGGGTGGCTTTGATGCTCATATCCCAGGCTGGATTTTCCAGTATTACCTGTCTGGAACCCATTGTTGTAATGTCTGGTGCCTGATCACCCGATACTGGGTCTTAGCTGGGTGCAACACTTGTGCCACACAGGGAATGGGATGGATCATCTGTGGAGAGGTTTTCTTACCTCTATCCAGCCTAATGTTTTCCCTCCTTGTGTGACAGAGATGCTCAGGTCCACTGGTGCATCAGTGCCAATGCTGCCACTAGGGCAGCGTCTTGCACCTTACCCATCCTGTGAAACTCTTACTCAAACTGCAGCAAAGCCAAGAGGACTGCCAGAGGGTGTGCTTTGTACTAGGACTAAAGGCTGCATTAGTGGGCAAATGCACTGTAGCAGAGGCTTTCACTTCCCTTTGTGGGGGAGTACATGGCTGCCCCATGCCACCTGCTTAAGGACTGGGGGACTAGTCTAGAGCCTACTGAGAACCTTAGTTTTCTTTCTTGCCCAGCAGCATTGTAACCTGTGCTCAGCTGTCTTTTGTCCTGATGACCCATCAGTAGATACATCCCTCTCCACAGTTGTTACCGCTGCTTTGGATGCCCAGGGCCAAGGCAGCAGTTTCAATTGAATGCACCAGAACAAGCAACAAGTGGTGTAAGAACAACTGGGCATTGTGGAGTGGGTGGTGGTGAGATCTCCAGGGGAGAGAGGCAGCAGGAAAGGCCCGGAGGGCAGGTCTTACTTGAGCTATGGTGGCTGGCACAGAGTCTGGGCCTCCTGCAGTCCTCTGCTTTTCATCCTGGTTTAAGATAAGAAACCCAGAGTTGATCACTCACCTGGTTGGATCAGGGGAGGAAGGTGGATATGAGATGGAACAATAGGGAAGATGTTACAGTCAGTGGTGAGAACATTGCTGCTGGGGTACTCTCAGTCTGGGGTACTGCCAGTCCATGCTCACAGCAGGGGCATAGGTCAGAGGAGGACACAAACCTACGCACTCTCTGTAGGTGAGGGGTTTCTTTGTAAACATCCTCCTCTAGTCTCCTTACATCTCTGTACCAACAGGCTTGAGAGTTCATTGCTTTCATCCATCTGCACTCACTGGGTTGTGAATTATTTAATCGGCCACCTTGCACGCACACATCACTCTCCTCTCCATCATGCCCTAGTGGCACCTTTGCTGCTTCCACTGTGAAGCAAGGCAGGTTTGCCAGCCAGGCTAACTAAGGATCCATTTGACTGCCTCAGACATCAGAACATGAGGCATGTGTAAGCAGAGTTCAGGACCCAGCATTCAATGCAGCCCTCCTAGATGCAGGCTCCACTGAAGTCCATGGAACAGTAGTAGCTGGCACCAGGGCAACATTTTCTCCGTGAAGTCTGACACCTGTTGCACACTGTAGTCTGGGGCTACTGGAGAGGCCACATTAGCACAGGCTCCTGGTACAAGGGCCCTGCAACCCTGGTTTACACTTAGTGTACACTGCACTGGGGGGTTGCATTTGCGTGGCTACCTCTGGTGCCTAAACACCCTGTGGTAAACCAGGCTGGGCTCAGAGAGATTCTTATGTCAGGGTTCCCTGATTGATCATGGAGGGGCAGATGGTTTGGAAACATCAGCAAGACCTCACCTGATGATCTTCTATAGAAACAGAAGGGTCATCGCTAGCGTAAAGGGACTCAGAATCTTCAAGCTGCTCGAAAACAGAGATGCAGACAGGGACATGTTAGGGATAAGTCTAGCTCTGTGCTTTGTTATACATGACTCCCTTCAGGGAAATCTGACCCCCATTTTCCAGCTAAGTCAGATTGGAATCTGATAATGTTGAACAAGCCAACATTTCATTGTGGAGATTTTACCTGGCAAGGTGGAGAAGCTTTCCAAGCAGCTCCCCAAGCCTATCAAGATGCTCTACAGAGGTTTGCCTCCTTGTTGTCTCTTTCTGTCATCTCACCTCACTTTCATGCTGGACAATCATTGTAAGCATGTGTATTTAAAGAAAACAGGTAATTAAGCTGTGTTGATACTGCAAGATGACATACTGGTCCTCTGCCAACTGCAAGAGATCCCTTAGTGCTCTTTTTTGTTGCTGACTGGCTGTTTCATGGGGCACCTCATTCCCTCATCTCTGTGCCTTGTTTATTTCTCTCTGGGATGAATAAATCATTTTTTAATTCTACCTCACTAGGGTTTTCAGAGCCTGACTCCCTGTTAACTGCATATGTGCCATCATCATAAGAAAAGTTCTATAAAAACACCAGAAATGTAGTTATTGTTATCAATAGTAGAATCCTAGTATTGGGACCTGGCCCTTCTGGATCATATAGCACAGTACCAGGAGCTTGCTCCATCCTTTAGATGTTCGGATGAACATGCTGTTGCTCTCTTTGATGTACACCAGGCTTCCTTCAGGAACGGATGAGCTGGATTTGAACATCAGCTCTTTTGACTTGAAAAGCCATGTGTGACGCTGAGTGAAGAAGAAGAAGAAGAAGAAGAAGAGACTTAATAAGTTGACAACCAATCAATGAAAACACCATTGGTGGTGGTGCCCTTTCTTGATACCCTAGCTCTTTCCTGCCGTCATGCAGATAATCTATTGCTTCCAATACCTGGATGGTATCTTATATCTATGCAGCTGTCCAAGCATTTCACAATTACTGCTCATGGGATGGAGTCATAGGCAACATGTAAGTGCTGCCAGTGTTGGGGGAGGAAGGCACAACTCTGTGCCATCACCACTGTCACCCTTGCTGCTGCTGGGTGTTGGGTCCAGCTGGGCTTCCCACCACAGGCAAAGAAATTGCACCGCCATCACCATCCCCACTTCTGCAGCCCTGTGCCCATGCTGCGCTATTGGCACAGAAATCGGGGGGGGGGCATTCCCTTTGATGCCTCCCCAGTACATCACCAATGGATGGGGTCCTTTGGTTAGGACCAGTATTGTCTCCTCCCCAGTGTGGACAGGAAAATACAAACGTTTTACTTCTATCAGTTCAGCCAGCCCTAATTCTACCCCACAGTGCAGTACACATTACCCAAGAGCTTCAGCTTCCTCCAGTAGTGCTGGGCACTTGTCCCATTATGCCCGGGTGAAACTATCAGGTACTCTAGACGGGGATGTGCCAGCAGCACTGCCACAAGACAGGAAAGACTTTAGCTGTTGCACAGAGAAGCAATTCCCTGCAGCTGGCATACCTGTGACAGTCCCATTGATTAGTATAGAAAAGATTCTCAAACTTTTTAGACACAAAGCACCCTTCTTAGACTCAAAGTACATCTTGGAATATGCCAGTTCTTAGCTTTCACTTGTTTTTTGACTATGGAAAAATAATAGAGCAGTTCTGTTGCAAAGACCTCAGGAAACCCACAAGAGGTCAGAATGTTCATGACACTATGGATTTCTATTTGAAATATCTGAGCTTATCTTGTGAATTCGATATAGATGTTTGCACATCTAACAGCGCTACTATTGTAAGGTACATTAAAAATATCTCATGGCACTCTGGAGTGATGTGGCATCCTTGGTTGAGAATCATTGGTATCCAAGAGCCTTTCTCTTGTGGTTCATTTTAGTTGTAGCTAACTCCATAACTCCACACTTTGGCTGCCTCAGTGCATGTAAGGTTAATTACCCTGAAAGAAGGCAAAAGTTGCTAGAAATAAACATTTTGGTATTGTAAAAGTATTCCTAGATGTCAACGTACAATACACACCCTGAGACTGGTGCTGGAGTCCTGCAGGTCTTTTTGAGGCAATACAGCATCTGGAGAGCAGACAGAGAAGTGTCAGAGCTGCAGCATACCAGCTGGATCCAACAGAGCAGGCAGCAGTAACCAAACAATTCAGTCTAGAGCCAAAAGCAGAGCCGTGTTACCCAGGGCAGAGCTTTACTGGGGTTCGTCTATGCAGGATCTGCCAGAGCTTCCCTAGAGAGGGACCATTCCTGTCTGAGAGCCCTAGCTTGCACATGTGCCACCTGCATGGTGAGGAGCTCAGCTAGTGAGCAACTGGGTTAGCACTGGGCGAAAGAACAAAATAAATCCCTCATCTCCACTGGATGGGGAAGCTGTGCTGGATCCCTGTATTAACACACTGGACTGACTAGCAAGACTCACAGCCAGCTATGGACTTCACTTGAGCAAGGCCTGTTTGCCTTGAGCAAGTACTACAACATCCCTTTGGCAGCCACAGGGCAAGACCAGGCTGCTGGTTGTTTGTTTTCCTAAATTCAAAGGAAGCCAAAAGGCCATACAGAGAAAGATCATGGGAGCACTGAGCAAGGCACTGGGAGAGCTATGATGCAGTACTTCCAGACAGGGAATCAATCAGCCAGGAGATGCTTACTCAGTGCTCTCTGCAAGGGAAGTTGAAACCTTGCCAGATCCTTTTTTAGAGACGCAGAAGTGGTACTGCTTTCTACTGTTAATGAGCAATGACAGAAGGCACAGCCGAGAGATGAGAGCTGCTTTCCTCACAACACTCTTAGTCACTTTAGCCCAGAGAGACAACAATAAGGACTGGCTATTAATCCCTTCAATCTCTTTGGGGAACAGTGACAACTTCATCCCAGAGGACCAAGGCCAAGCTTTAGTTCTGCTCAGAGTTGACTTACAGAAGCACAGAGCTCCAACTGGACATAGCCAGTCTGCAGCATGATCATAGAAGCATGACACATGCTGTCCAGGTCCCTTTGTTGTCAGGGTGTGAGTAGAGTCAAGGCTACTAAGGTGCAGAGACCTGGAGATGATGGGTAAAGACTGGGAGTGCTCCTGCTTTGAGTCCTTTTTTTTTAAATTAATTTTTCCGTATTCCCAGCCAAATTAGCAGAAACAAATTCCAAATCCAAGAGTCAGTCCAGAACCATAAGTGGCCCTACTACCAGCAAACATCCTCCACCCCCATCTGGGGCTTCAGATGTTTCTAAAAACCTTTGGCGGGCATCCTATTTGCAGGCTCAAGTCCAGAGGCTTGGGGTCTGGATGTCCCCGAGTTTTGCTTGCCCTCAGCTATAAGACTGCAGGAACAAGCTAGGGAGAGTCTCTCCTTTCCATAAAGTGGGCATAAAGCCAGGACCTTCCCACTCCAGCAGCTAAGTGGGAGTTTTACTATACATTACCTTAGCAGGTACTATCCCTGTGCCAGGAGAGCGGTCTTCCTCAGCTGCGACTAGGAAGACCATCTTAGTGGTCACAGTGTTTCCCTTGCCAGGTAAACCTAGGACTATGCTTGATCTGGGCCCACAAGAGGTAAACCTTTTTTTTTTTTTTTCCTGTTTTTTTGCACCGGTCCTGGAAGCACTGCAATACCAGGTCAATGCATGGAGTGGATGGAGCACGCTCCGGTTCCACCACACAAGAGGTAAACCAGGTCATTGCCCACCTGAAATGCCAAGAGAAACGTCTCTACTTGAAACTCGGGTTGTGTCACAAGCCACCTGAGAAAGACAAATGGGTGCTGGATGTGTTAATTGCATCACAACCCTGGCAGAAGGGGATGGGGGAAGACATCTCGGATAAAAACTAAATCCAGTCTAGCTGGGATCATGAGGAGGAAACCAGGAGCTGAACCTTGTTCCACTTATTTGCTATAAAGTTACAAAATTCCAGGCCTAAGGCTGGGTATGGGCTATTCTAGCATGGCCCTTCCAGTGAGGGGCAGGACTCACACTGATTGGCAGGCTGCTGTGATTGGACACAGGGCTGGCTGAAGGAAGATTTACAAAGCAGTAAGGGGATCCATATAGTCTGTGGGATAAACATCTGTCCAGATGGCTCTGATTAGAGCAAGCTCTCCCATACCTCAGCCCGTTGCATTGCTCTTGATACACAAGGGGCCCCATCTTAGGAGTTACTCACAAAGAGCCTGATACCTTTGCCCTGTGGACAGCCATTTACACCAGTGCAAAGGAGAAGCCATGTGTGTCCCGTGGTCCTATGTGGCCAACTCTGGCAGCAAATCAGGTTCATGGGGTGACAAAAGGACTGAGCCACTTTATCTTCTCTTGGTGACTCCCACTAGACAATGCAGGCCGGGCTGGAACTAGGGAAGGACCTTACCCCTGAAAGACTGCTGGAACCAGTCTAGCATTGCCCTCTTGCTCCAGGGATCCCAGCCAGGGGCTAAGAGACTGCCCTGTGCTGGACCTGGCAGAAGCCTGTGGAGTTCTTTAATATCCCCTTGATCCTTTTCCTGCAGTAAGTGGCGCACTGAGCTCTCATCCCCTGGGAGCGTGTGCCCTTACTGGCTCCCCAGGGAGGGCAAGGAAGGCTGGCAAGGTGCCCAGGAGGCCTAGGTCTTACCGGCTGTTTGCAGAATGACCTTGTACGGACTGGATAAACTCTCTGAAATCAAAGACAGGCCAGTTTGCACCTGAAGTTGTTGAATGAGCATCATTGCATAAACATGCAAGCCCATAGTCTGGGATCCTTACATTGAAATACAAGACGCCTGGTGGCCCAGGGGGGCCTGGTGGTCCAGGAGGGCCTGGGTGTCCAGATGGGCCTGGGGGACCCTGAAACACAGATCAGTGCAGAGCATTGGTGGTGGGTCTGTGAGGTCTGTCCCGAAAAAAGCACAGTGCTGGCAACAAGGCCCTGGCTAAGTTAGGCCTGATGTCCTACCCCTAACACTTGCTCTCTACCTGCTCCCCTCTTGACTCATAGTTTCACAGTTAGTAGGGTCGGAAGGGACCTGAGCAGATCAAGTCCAACCCCTTGCCATGGCAGGAAAGAGTGCTAGAGTCAAATGACCCCAGCAGGGTGATTGTCTAGCTTTGTCTTAAAGACCCCCAGGGTAGGAGCCAGTATCACTTCACTTGGAAGTTGGTTCCAGACCCTAGCCGCCCTGATAGTGAAGTAACGCCTCCTGTGTCTAATCTAAATTTACCCTCTGCCAGCTTGTGACCATTACTTCTAGTCACTCCTGGTAGTGCTTGGGGAAACAGGGACTCCCCTAGTGCCTGCTGGTCCCCTTTGACTAGTTTGTAACAGGCCACTAGATCCCTCCTCAGCCTTCTCTTGTGGAGGCTGAACAGGTTCAGGTCCCGTAGCCTCTCCTCGTA
>NW_017728944.1:2887849-2932964 GCF_001723895.1 Crocodylus porosus
CTTTTTACCCCCTCGTCCAAGTCACTGATGAAGATGTTGAACAGTGCAGGCCCGAGGACCGAGCCCTGCGGAACCCCACTGCCCACGTCCTTCCAAGTCGAAAATGACTCATCCACCGCCACTCTCTGGGTGCGGCCCTCCAGCCAGTTGGCGACCCAATTGACTGTGTAGGTGTCGACACCACAGTCCCCCAGTTTTGTAATGAGAATGGGGTGAGAGACAGTGTCGAAGGCTTTCCTAAAGTCCAGAAAGACTATGTCCACTGCCATCCCTGCATCTAAGGATTTGGTGACCTGGTCGTAGAAGGCCACCAGGTTGGTTTGACAGGACCTGCCTCTGATGAACCCGTGTTGGTTGCCCGTAAGCATAACCTGCCCTGCTGGCCCCTTGTGGACATGCGCCAGTATAATTATCTCAAAAAGCTTACCCGGGATCGAGGTAAGACTGATTGGCCTATAGTTCCCCGGGTCCTCCTTCATCCCTTTTTTGAAGATGGGAACCACATTGGCCCTCTTCCAGTCCTCTGGCACCACACCAGATCACCATGAGTGCTCATAAAGCCGTGTCAGGGGTCCCTCAATGACCTCGTGCTGCCTTCTTGCACTTGGTAAGGCTTCCCATGCCCTGTTCACTTCACCCTCTCCCTCTGCTTGTTCAGGTTTCTCTTACCCCATTATACCCTCCTCTTGGTTTTCTAATCTCTGATAACCATCTGGCAGGGTCACTCTTCTGCTTCAAACAGCATAAATCAATCTCTGAGTCTCTCAGTGATCAAGGAAGGAAAGTCTGGACACAACTTGCGCCAGGAGAGCCCCTCCTGGGCTCTGCTGGGGAAATCAAGAGAAAGCTACAGGGGCAGTGAGGACAATAACTAGGCCACAACTCACATGAGAGACGACAGCTCCATAAATTTCTGCTTCTACTTTGCCATTCTGCAGAGGGGAGAGAGAACATTGGAGAAAGCTATTACGGATAGATTGGCTGCAGGTCAGGGAGGGAAGGAGCCACTTAACTAGAGGGAACATGTGCCCATCCCTCCTTCCATTCTCTTATTTCCTCCAGAGCTGTCTCCCCTGTCTGGTCTGGGAGGTCCCACTTTGCTTTGAGCAGTAAACAAAGTTGCTAGGGCAGGTATTATCCTATGCAGAGGTGCAGGGCAGTGTCCAGCTTGGAGGGATCCAGCCAGGTGTGGTGGAAGAAAGAGGTTGCTCCCTGTCCTGACAGCGCTCCTATGCCCTTCATCTCATCACCTTGGCAACAATCCAAGGAACATGCAAGCTATGTAGGGGAAACCTCACTGTACATCAGGGGCACCCAGGAACTGGAACCAGACATGGGAGCGTAGCTTGGCATGAAGCCTTCCTCTCTAGAACAGATATGGCATCCCTGGGTGAGCCGTCAGAGAGGGGCATTAGTACTAGCATCATGCCCCACTCTTTGTATAGGTCCTTCTGCTCTTGGGGGTAAATGCACTCCATTGGGAGACTCGGGGGCTCACTCAGTGCACTAGTCTGTACGTGTGCACACATGCAGGTGCAGCTGGGGCTCAGGGACTCAGTGCACCAACACTTTGGCTCTGGAACTCTTGCTGAGATAACAGGTGAAATGAATTTGGCAGGTCTCAATCTGTCACACTGACTTTGTTCCTGACAGTACAATACCACAGTGGTAGTAGGTTATTAGGACAGGCCCAACTTTGGAATGGCAACTGTAGGCCAAGACACAGGGGCCCTGGCAGAGGTGGGTGATCTCAAGTAATGGATGATGATGCCTCTCAAGATGGAGGCACCATGGGTAACCTTTCCAGTGGTTGCCTGTATCTTGCCAGGCACCCATTGCCCCAGCACTACCGGGGATGTTTAAGGTATAAAAAGAAAGGAATAAACAGCTGGTAACCCCCAGAGTTCCCAAGCAGGCTGGGGGTACCATTGCATTTCCACAGCTACAAACCTGCTCTCCTGGGTCTCCCTTTTCACCCTGCAAGAAAAGGAGACCATCTCAGCATATCTCAGGGGACTTCACTCACCTCATCTCTCCAGGAAGGGCTATCTGCCCTGTTAGACTGCTAGGAAAGCTAAAGCACAGAGAGACAGAGTTGGGAAACATGGACACTCAGGAAAGGTAATATGAATGAACTAAAAGCATGAATGTAAAGGCAAGTAGTTAATCTACATTAAAGCACTAGAAGAGCCTTAATTCAATAACTCTATTCACTTTGGAAGTGAATTAAACTAAAATGAGTTAGGACCACTTTAATTCTGAATAAGTATCCACATGGAAGTTTAATTTAATTTTAGTTAATCCCCTTTGAATTCACACCTGTAATCAATGAGATAGCTTTCGTAAGTGTCCCAGTGTAGAGAACCAAAAGCAACTTGCCTTGGGTTCCACTGCAAGACTGATGTTGGAGTTAAAAAATAAAAAAGGACTATCAGTCCTGATTCAAATTAGGAGTAATTTTTCACTTACAGTTTTTTTCCATAGAAAAATTGGCTCTGTGGTTTGACCAAACTATTCACAAAGGTGTGTCAAATTCATCAAATTGTTTTGATCAAGAGAAACCTGGATTTTTATTAATTTATCTATTTTGCAAAAGTTGAAATATTCCAGTTCAGCATTTTTAAAGGCAGGGTCTTGATTGTTTAAGAATGTGCCATTTCAGTAAGTTAACCCAAATTGAATTACAAACAAATCGATTCATTTGAAATTAAATGAAGCTTTGTATAGGGCCTTAAACATTTATTTTGTTTCTCCAGAAAAAAATGATTTTTTTTTTTCATTTTGAGTAAATCCAAACTGATTCCGCACCCCTCACTATCCCTTTTTTTATTTTTTGGGGCTGGTCAGCAAACAGAAAAAAACTGTTTTTTTTGTACAGCTTTCATCCTCACTCCCAGTTTCCAAGGCACAGAAGAGTAGAAATACATTCTGTTGTAATTCTCCGCAAGCACCCCATTACCTGTGGCATAAGACAGTGACAATAAAGGGCTAAAAGTGGAAGACACTTCCCGGTAGTGAAGTCGGTAGAGCCCAAGGGTTTATTGCAGCTATACTACACAGAGCAGAAATACACCTGGGGCAGGGCAGGGAACCATCAAGTGCTGCCCATGATCTGGTGGGTTTTGCACCAGAGATTTGGGGTGTCTGACCTGACTTAAAGAAACAGAAACACATGAGTTACATTTGGGCAATGCTCAGGGGATGGCAGGGAAAGTGGAACAGAGGGGAGTCCTCTGGAGTGGTGGGGTAGGGTGCACTGGAAGGTGGCAGGGCTGTTTTTCACACCCTGCAGATGGGCGTTTAGATTTTTCCTCCTGCCTTCCAGGGTCTTGTCTCCTAGGCTTTTGGGGCCCCTCAAGCACACTCAATGCCTGTATGCACAAAAACACAGGCTGTGGAGAGACTTAGCAGTGATCTTGCAGGGGTTGCTCTCCCTTCACAGGCAGCACTGACCCCATTGCCTCAGTGCAGCAGGGAGGGCATGTGCATTGCATGGAGCAGGTTGGGGGCTTGGTAGGGGTGCTCTCCTCTTGTGGACAGTGCTGACTCTAATGTCCCAGCCTGGTGCTATGGGGTAATTGTGCTGCAGGCAGTGGGCAGGGGAGCAGTGGCGGGGTGCTCTCCTTTGTATGCCAGGACTGACATACTCACCTTGGGACCTGGTGGACCAGTGAATCTGGAGTGCCCTGGATGGTGTGGGTCACACTGCAAAGGGAAGAGAATTTTAACTGGGCTATTCCCAATCCCATCGCTACTGCTGATGCCTCTGTTATGGCACTGGAGGTATGACTGCCCCTAGCTGGTGTCACCATTCATTTTGCTTTGTGTGTGTGAAACACTCCCATGTCTGCACCTTTATGGAAGCAGTTGGCAGCGATATGCACAGGATCAAGTGACTCCCATACGGTAGGGTCGAGCACATCAGTCCTCACCTCACCCCAAGACCCGATATGATGAGGGAGCTCCCAGTTATGTCCCTGGGGGCTCAGTGCACTGCCCAAAATTAGTGAGAATCAGCTGAGTTCATTCCTACTCACCCTGTAGTCCCCTGGGGGTCCAGGTAGCCCCATGGGACCAGGTAGACCCTGGGAGCCTTTCTCTCCCTTCAGACAGGGGCTGCTTGGTCTGCCTGGCGGTCCAAAATCTCCTTTCTCACCCTGGCGAGACACAACACATAGATGACACAGAGCACAGGTCACAAACAACCCATCTCACCTGCCCTTTTAATGCAACCCAGCAGTCAGCAAACCCTGGGGAGCAGACCCTGGGGGCATGTGGGCTGCATCAGTATGCCTGCTGTGCCTCTGGGGAAACAGAGGTATGGAGCTGGGGGGATAACTTTTGGCCATGCAAGGGCACCAGTAAGAACAGAGCCTGGGCTTTCAGACTGCTGTTCACCCCTTGCTCCACTGGGCTCTACCCGTTAGATGATGCTGCCCTTGAGAGAAAGCACCTGCTCTCATGGTGTGATGAGTACTATCTTTTGTTCAGTGGCCCATGGGCTGCCCTCTTCCCTCCCCGTGGTGGTCTTAAGTTTCCTGGGGCCAAGCCTCCCCTGTGCTGGCTCCTGGCTTGCAGGGGTCTGGGACCAGGATGTGCCCTGGCTCAGTTGCAATGGGATCTTACCTTTGGCCCAGGGAATCCTGGCTCTCCTGGTGACCCTGGGTTCCCTGGGGGAGACAGAGGTCCTGGTGGGCCAGGGGGCCCTTCAATCCCTGGGATCCCTGGAAGTCCTTGTGACCCTGGGAATCCTGGAGGACCTGGAGGTCCATCAGCCCCGATGGAGCCTGGAGGCCCCGCAGGCCCCTCAAGCCCAGGATTGCCTTGGAAGCCTGGTGGTCCGATGGGTCCCGGTGGTCCCGGCAGGCCTGGGGCTCCTGCTGGCCCTGGGGGCCCTGGTTGGCCTTTTTTCCCTGGGAGTCCCTCAGGGCCTGGTTCACCTTCGTGCCCTGGGTAGCCTTGGGGTCCCGGGGGTCCTGGGAAGCCAGGAGCACCTGGAGGTCCTGGCGGCCCTGCCAGGCCAGGCAAACCCAGCTGCTTATTCAGCTGAGAGGAGAGAGAGGAGGTAGAGCAGAGACATTACCGAACTGACAGCACCGAACGTTTCCACCCCCCAGGTCCCAGCATCCCCACCCTTCCCTCTCAGTGCACACTTGGTGCACACTGTCCCCACTGCATACTCTGTCCTCATTGCCCCCACCCTGCCATCACTGCTGCTTTCACTGTCCCCACCCTGCCCCCACTGCATGCATGCATTGAATCCATTTTGCCCCCCATGACAGTCACCACTGCAACTGTGCTGCCCCCTGCTCTCTAATCTGCAGGAATGGCCCTGAACTACAAGCCCACTAGGGGCCTGCAGCCAGCGCTTGCCAGGCTCTTGCCCTCCCAGGGGAACTCTGGTCTCTTCCTGTCTCTGGCCCCTGGTTCCTTTAATTTCTCCCTCAAGAAGGAAGTGGCCAAGCCCAGCTCTGCAGGCAGAAAACATAAGCTGGAGGCCCTGGGATGCTCTCTGCGGGGCTCCCTTGCTGCCCACCAGCCCTCACCTCATTCTCAGATATGACCAGTCCTTGTGTGACATCTGCCAATCCAGGCACACCTGGGGGCCCAGGAGGGCCTGGAGGTCCGGGGGAACCTGGGGGTCCTTGGGAACCCTGTTGACCTGGGTTCCCCACTTGGCCTCTCTCTCCAGAAAATCCAGGCAAACCTCTCGCTCCTGGAGATCCCCGGTCGCCTTTGTCTCCCTGTTGGGATAAAGAAACAACATGGCTCGTAGGGCCCTGGGCTGTGCTTACTGTCACCTTTGCTCTGTGCCAGCCCATCGCTGAAGTGCCAGCTGCATGGCACCCCTGCCCCATGCCAGCTTTTCAAGGCCTTCGCAGTGGGGCCACCATTTTGGACCAGGGAAGTATCAGCAAATGTTGATTTGTTATCAAGCCTCAGTATCCCAGAACCGCTGGGGGGTTATGATTTTGGGGAAGGAGGAAACTGCTTTATTGATAGCTGAACCCACTTGGGTTCTAGGTCCAGGACAGAACTGGAGTAGGTGCACACTGGGCTCAGACAACAGTTTCCAAGATGGGCCTAGGCCCAAGGACAATATGCCTGTGCAATGCACAGACACAGCACATCTCTGTTGCTCTCTAATGCCCAGGCCATATCAAAGGGTTGGGAGCCTATGACTGCCTTGCATAGGGTATCTGCTCACACAGTATCTACTCATGCTTTCTGCTCCCAGAGGTGCGTTTGATCCCTCTGGAGTTCATGGGGAAGGAATCCCATTGGCTGCATGAGAGATCTTGTCGGACTCCCTGAGAGTGATGGGAATGATTGGATTTTACTTTAAACCTCCCTTAAAAAACCTTCTGTCCAGGGAGGAAAACAGTTTGTGAGTCTCAGAAACCTGCCAAGGCTTTCTAAAGCACAGCTCTAGGGGGGTCACACAGTCCCACTCATGCCAGGGCCTCCCTAACCCTGCTGTGCCTGGAGCTGCCCTAGGTGGATAAAAGCCATTGTAATCATCACTGTTACCTGCTAAAGGGGACCTACCTTTGGGCCAGGAGGGCCTGGGACAGCCGGGCACACACATTGTGAGTGGTTTCCTTTCTAGGGGACAGAACCAAGTGTCAGTGATGCAGCCACTGATGGGTAATAAGCAGCATGCAGTGCCAGCTCAGCCCCCCACCTGAGAGACCTGGCGGAGAGTTTGGAAGGGTCGGGTGTCAGGAAGCAGGAGAGCAGAGAGAGGGCTGGGGCTGGGATGGAAAACCACCAGGCCCTGCAGTCTGCTGCTGCAGCCTCTGCCTCCCTTTACTCCAGTGGCTTCCTCCCTGCAGCAGCCCCAGTGTTAGGAGGTGGTTGCCCTCCTGCCAGCGGGGTCTGCCCTGGCTGGGCTCTGAGAAAGTGCAGAGGTCAGTAGCTCTGGAGCTGACTGAGAACAGATAAGGAGAGGGTTGCCCTCGAATGCTATGTGCACCCATGTCAGCTCCTTGCTGCCCTCTGTTATGCAGCCCCCCCTGCTTGGGCCATGGCAGTCTGCATCTAAGTCAGCACCCTGACAGGCAGAGACACCTCTTCCCCCAGCAAGAAGACAGGCAGAGACAACAGCTGCCACCTCCTGCTCAGCCCCAAGACAGGCAAGGACACCCCTGTCTCCATATGCACCTGGCGAGTTGTAGCAGCCTTCAGAGGGGTGGGCTTTGGCCCTCTTATTACCTGTGAGAAAGACAGAGAGAGACTGAGCACCAAGCCATCTACACAGCCTTCCTTCTGCCCCCACCAGGGCCCAGGCAGCAGGAAGCACTGCTGGAAAAGATGCCATAACCAGGACAAAACCTGCCCCCTTGGAATGTGAGTCCACCAGCTCAAATCCACCTGTTATGGTCAGGTCTGGGGGTGGAGGACTGATGCCTGGTGACTGTTGACACACAAAGTCTCCAGCCTACACACAAAGTCTCTAGTCTTTGTCTCTCCCCTTTTGGAGCCATGTGTTCCTTTTGTCTTGGGGCATGCTCCTCAGTTTACTCACTTCAGCAGTGGCACCGGAAGGCCTCCGAGCTGCTGTCATTTCTGTGGTTGTCTAGGAAGATGAAGAGAGGGGAATTATTGGCTGCCAGGAGCGTGGCAGGGACTGCAGCCTGTTCTGACAGATGGGTGAGAGCCAGGGCCTGGCACAGAGCACCAAGGAGCCCTGGGATGTTGTGGGGAGCTTGTCTAATTCAGATGCTCATAGCAGTGGCAGAGCTGGGGCAGTAAGGGACGTGCAGGGTGGATAGAGCCTGAATGCTCCTCCTGCAGCTTGTGGAACTGTGTATAGGTAGAGATGATGATGGATAACCAGCCCCCCTCTGCTTCTGGCTGCCCTGTGGCACCAGGTACCTCCACCGCTACCTTGATCTGCAGAAACTCCTCCTCCTCAGCACTCCCTTCGAAGGTCCCCAGTGAAGCGGTGGTATGTGAAGATGGTTTCCCCCTGGCTGACGCTGGAGGCTTCTATAATAGACAGGGGTGGTGGATGGAGAATGTAGGGCATGCAGCAAAGAGGACTTCAGGCTTCATTCACCCACCCACCCTCCGCTCACTCACCCACAGGGGACACTGCTGCCCTGGTGAGTGTGGTTGCAGGTTCAGTCCTGCTGGGGGTCCAAGGTGCCTGTTCTACTTGGGGCAGTGCAGGCCATGGTCCTAGATGGGGCGAGCCACACCACTCTGGGTTCTCCATGCAGAGGGAGCAAAGTGACTAGAATCTGTAGAGCCTCTGATCCCAGCTCCCCATGGGGTCTGTATTGTCACATATACCAAGGCCCTTCTGGTTGGACTTGGCGCCTTCCTGCCATGAGGTCCTTGGGACAGACTCTGCAGCAGGGAGGGGCTGGAGGGGAAGGGAGTTCCCAGAAGATCTAGTCCAAAAGCCAGAAAAGCAGCAGCAAAAATGCATTTAATCAGGAAAAGGGCTGAACTGATGAGTGTTGGACTGTAACAGGATTGGGGCGGTGCGGGGGGGAAGAGGGAAGAGTGGGGTCAGATAAGAAGGAGAGTGCCAGGGACTTGGAGCTCTCTCCATGCAGCCTATTGTGTCTGGCACCACTGGGCCAGGGGGAAGAGATAAGGACGAAGGACAAGGGCACAGGAAACAGCTTGAAGGGAAGATGCTTCGGAGGCCTGAAGTCAACAAAAGCAGCATTGGCCTGGTAGACGAATTGGCTTGGCAGAATGCAGTTGGAGAGGGACTTGAGCAAACAGCGCTGGGACTTAGTCCCACAGCCCCTGCCTCCCTGTCCTGCCCTTCAGCATTACACTGGCCCACCTGCAGGAGGGATGGGACACAGTCCTAGCCTAGCTTAGCCTTGCCAGGTGTTGGGTCTGGTTTGGTCTGAGCTGCCTGGGATACATGCACAGCAGCCAAGCTAAGCTTCATGTCCCAGGCCAACCTCCCATGCCTCCTATGCCCAGCCATACACCCCTGTGCCACCCCACATCTATTCATGTACAATCACATACCAATAAATGCACCAAACCATGTATCCTGAGCCCCATCCATAAACCTCTATGCTTATACACCCCCCACGTTATACATATACCTAGATAGCCACATGCACATACAGGCACCTGCACACAAACCCAAGTGCCCACGCGTGTATCCTCCATAGACACGCACCTATGCCCTACTTAATTGACTCAATCCTGTTCCCATCCCTACATCCTGCTTCATTTCCCCCCTGCACATTGCACATGGTCCCCCCACCACATACACATAGTAATGAACCTTTTCCCTTGCCCTCTCACATATTCTTCCCAACACACCTGACAGGCACAGACACTGCACAAACATACTCGCCTTCCATGCGTTCAGACCTATGACCTGCTGTTGCCACAGCTCAGTGCATGCAGTTGCAATGACTATTACACATGCACCCTCCCCCATTCTCCCAAGCATGTCTGACACACATTTTTCTTTTAAGGAACACACAGTCACCCAGACCCGTGGACACCCACCCACATTCATAAACACACAAGTGTGTATGCACATGCACACACACAAGCACACACACACTCCTTACTCAGTGGCTGCCCCTGACCAAAGCACCTGGTTGTGTGTTCTTGGGCAGACATGCATCTCACCCACCTTGGTGGCTTGTGCCTTTCTCCTTGGGGTCACCAGCGGGGGTTTGCTTAGCAGGATTTTCTTTGTTGGCTCTGCATCACCAGCAGCCCAGCCTGAAAAAGCAAAGAGAGGATTGGGTTGAGGATCTGTGGCATGGCTTCCCCCACCAGGTAGCCCACCTTTGTAGAGACCCCAGAGATCTGTGTCTGTCCTGTCAGTCAGCCCTTTGGCCTGAGTCTCTGGCAGCACTGCTCAGCCTGAATCTGCATCTTTCACCTCAGACAGGCAGGAGCACAAAGGTTAGAGCAGCAGGCAAGGGTCAGGACTCCTGGGTTCTGTGATGACTGTGCTGCTACCCCCCTTGGAGTGGACCACATCAGCTCCTGGGCAGCTGTGCCCCACAGCAGCTCAGGGCAAGGGAAGAATCCCACATTGAGTCAAAATGCACAGCAGTCCTCGCAGCTGGAGTTTCACCAGGACATGAGGGTTCTCATCTGGAGCCCTTAATGGCCACAAGGGCTCCAGATACAGTAGCCAAAAGCCGGTGCCCCTGCAGCCCACTGTCTCTTAGGAACATCCTAGGGCACTGGGCTCAGTACTGACTGTGAGGGGAGACACTTGCCTTCCCAGCAGAGCAATATAGTGGATCTGTACCTGTTTAGATCAGCTGAGCCCTGGGTCCTTGCCTGTCTAATGCATGGGGGACACAGAGGGGCAGACCTGTTTCCTTAGGACCAGTGATAGCCTTAGTGTTCCTAGGAGGGAGAAGCCTTGGAAACCCTGCTTTGTTCCCGGGGCAGGGCAGGTCCATGGGACAGAGTCCCACTTGGGGACACCCCTCACCATGCTCTTGTGGTGATCTCAGCACCTGTGTGTGTTGTCTAGATTGTGCCCAGCCTGTCCAGTGGCAGGTGGTGGGAATGGACGGATGGATGGACAGATGGGGACGACCAGTCCTAGCAGAACCGAAGGATCAAGGCATTGGGTGTAGGCTATATGGCTTCAGGATAGAGCTGTATAGCAGGACAGGATCCCTGCTCCCATCCAGATGGAGGCTTCCAGGGATCCTCCAGGGAATCAAAGTCTGAGTTTTCCCACTGCCTCCCTGCCCACCTTTGCTCCCATGCCTTGGAGCCAAGCTTGTTTAAGTGTGTGCTTCATGGATTGCCAAGAGAACCTAGAACACAGTCTGGCTACAGGGATGCGCAGCCTCCTCAGCATCCCAGGCGCACTCTGGCACACAGGTACCGGGGCAGCTGCTGATTTGTCTGGTAATACAGAGGACCTGGTATTGGCAGCTGCTGTCCACGGTGCCTGCTGTCCACAGAGCATGCCTGGGAAGTGAAGAGGAGCTATGAGGTGTTCAGCACCTTGGAAATCAGGTCCCAGAACAGCTCTAGGTGGGTCCTCAAAATCACCACCCACTGTGCAAAATGCCTGCTTGAGTGAGCAAGCCTCAGCCTTAGCCAGTCATGGGGAAACTGAGTCACAGAGAGGAGAAAAGACCTATCTAGGGTCACAGGATCAGTGGCAGAGCTGAGAAAAGAAACTAGAAATTGTGGCTCCTACTCCCACTGTTCTAACCACTGGACCCCACTCTCCTTCCAGAGCTAGGACTAGAACCCAAGCAGCCTGGCTCCCAACTCCTGCTTTTGTCATCAGGCCCTGCTCCCTCTGCACGTCACCCTCATGCAGGTTGGCAGGGGTGGCTGGGTTCCTAGGCTGTCATCCTCTATCTGCTCAGTCACACCAACCCCAGAGATGCATCCTTCCTCTCCCCATGCCCCACAGCACAGCTCAGGCAAGGCCCCAGAGGCACCTACCTTCCCCCTCCTCTGTGGGGTGCTGCGTGGCGGTCAACGGGTTGATGGTCGTCTTTTCATCAGAGCCCAGGTAGAACCACTGGGCTGTGCCGGGTGGCACTCTTGTTCCCATGAACAGCAGGATGCAAAGACAGTGGAGAAGAAAGGGGCAGCTGCCTTTGGGGACCACCATAGCGCTCTGCTACAGACAGACTGCCTTTGGTGCCAAGTGGCTGCCCAGCTGGCTCAGTCACAGTCCCCTGCACTCCCGCTCCGTCTGCCTTGCAGGGCAGAAATGTGCCGCCCTCCACAGACACAGCTGCTCAGAGCTAACCTTCGGCACCTGGCCCTGAGTTGTTATCATGGCCCGTCCTCCACTCCGCTTTGACACGCCCCTGTCTCCTGTCTCCAGCTTGGCATCAACACTTTCCTGAGGGCCTGATTCAGCAGGGTGCTGAGCACCTGGAGGGATGGGGTTATCAGTGGAGAGATCAGTCTGTTTCCTCCTCAGTCCTCTGCAGAGTAGCCTCATTTGCAGGGTATAGGGGCATCCAGAGGGGTTTAGCTATTTGCTCAGGCACCACCAGGTCACAGCGACTCCAGACCACTGGAAGCAACAAAGCTGGTTTTGGAGGACAGGGAACAGAGTCACATAGTCTGGCTGGGCAGGTTGGATGGCAGGGATTTTAACAGAGGTGGGGCAGGAAAATACTGTGCAAGAAATGAACAGGTCAGGAGAGGAGTCTAAAAGAGTTACTTTTTTTGCTGGGGAGAAAGGCCAGAAGAGCAGGAGGTGGTTGTGGGTTGGGGTTGAGGGCCACTGGCAGAGCTGAGTATGTGCAGATGGCCCAGTCTTTGCCCCAGGAACTGCAATGCTGCCATGCAGGGGAAGCACCAAGAGCTGATTTCCTGCACACACAGATCACAGAGAGCGAGCAGCTGGTCATGGAGCCAGGAGAAGGCAAGAGAGCCCATGTGTGTATATGTGTGCACACACACATGTGCATGCATGTGTATATGTGTGTTTGTTGGGGGGCTGACCCTACATTTCCCATCCCAAACAGTGAAAGCCTGGTCTCTGAGAGGAGGGTTGGGGGAACATTTCCTTGGGGTTGTCCAGACCCCCATCTCACCCAAAAGCTCAGTTTTCCAAAGCCCACAAGGTGCCCCAGTGAGCCAGGAGAGGGCCCCAGTGAGCTAGGTCCACCAACCTGAGCCCTGAGCTAATACCTGCTTAAACCTAGCATGCTGCCCACTGGGCCCAGCAAGCAGGGCAGGTCTCTTGGGATGTGGGGAAGGAAGAGGCATCCAGAGTCCTGGGGAGCTCTGGTGCCTGAAGGACTTATCTGGCCTGGTCCCTATGCTCACTAAGGGCCACAGAAGGGCAAGGGGGTCATTGCATCTGCAGGGGCCAGGCTGGAGGCAGTGTGTTTGTCCCAGGAGATGAGGGGAGAGTGAATAGGGCAGATGGCTGCAGGGAAGGGAGAGGGCCCCACAGTAGACCCCTCAGTTCTTCCTGAGCAGGGCGTGGGGGGGATAGATGCCTTTTCTGTGAGTTCAAGGCCTTTGCTGTGAGCTCGGGGCAGGGCAAGCTCATCTGAGCTCTCTACGCTAGGCACTCTGGCACAAAGGGAGAACCCCTCAGTGACCAGCTCTGGGGCCTGGCTGGAGAGGTGCAGACCCAGGGCAGCATCAGGGCCCAGGGAGTTCAGGCTGAAGCAGCAAACACTGTAACGCTCCAGCCTGCACACTCTGTTCCTCTTCCGACCACAGAGACACAACAGTTGCCCTGGCCAGTGCTGCCAAGGGCTGATAAGCAGCCACATTCTCCGCCAGGATGGGCACCTGTTTGGGTTTGGGCATCGTGTCAAGGCTGGCGCCTCCAAGCCTTCACCCCATATCATAGCTACTGTGTGGCCCAATGCTGGGACAGTGGGGGGGAGGCGGCGAGGGCTTGGCATACTGTTCCTGACAAAGTCCAGCTGGGGGTTGATGAGCAATGCCAGGTGCTATGCCCTGCTCCAGGCCCTAATCCCCTGTCTGCCCTTAGAGTCAATGGGGCCAGCAGACCAGCCAGGCACTGACTGGGCCAGGGAGTGGGAGCTCCCATATGTCCCAGTGTGGGCTGCTCAGGGTGGGGATGGGGCATTGCCTGGGCTTTGCCTGTTCCTACAACTCTTTCTTTGCCAAGGTCAAAGCCCACTGGGAGGCAAGAGCAGCTTCCCAGCGGTAGTGTGGGGAGAGGGCCATGCCCTGTCCTGGGAGTGAGCCCTTTCCTTCAGTCACTAGGAGTATAGTCTGGAGCCAAAAGGTGAAGCCAGGCAGCTGCTGTGATTTAGGAAGATGGAGCACAGCCAGGATATTGCAGTGGTGTTTTACCCAGCGCTGAAATGCAGCCATATCTGGGGTGGAGCACAGCAGCTGGTGATCAGCCACACGCATTGCCACAACTTGTGTTGCAGGTGGGAGGATAAGCTGAAAGCTGCTGGTACTTACTGGCTATGTAGGAAACTTGGGAGGGAGATGGGAGGGTTTGCAAGGGCAGCCCTGTGCCTCTCCTGGCCCAGACTGCTGCAGGCTCCTGAGGTCCTGCATTCCACCCTGCAGCTCGGTGACATCTCAGGTCCCCATTTTGCCCCACTCAGAGAAAACCAAGGTGCCACATGCCAGAGTCTGGGCACTCCATGCCCCTAGAAATAGAGCTGCTCCCTCTGCCCCCACTCATGTGCTCCCCCCGGGTGTATGGTACAGGCTGCCCCTGGGAGCTGGGGAAACTGAGGCACAGGGGCTATGGGCATGCTCTCCTCCTGTCGTCCCCCCTGGGGCCATCAAAATAGACAGGAAATGAAGCAGCGAACAGGGGGTACTTCCCAGAACAGAGCCCTGGTGTGCCCCACCTCAGCACAGCCCACAGCCATGAGCCCTAGGGCAATCACGGCAGCCTCATGGGGTTGCACCAGCAGAGGATTTGGCCCCGTCTGTTTCCTAACTCTGTTCAGTTGCCACCAGCCTTTAACGCTGCCCCATGTGCTCGGTGCCCTGTGGGGGCAAGGACCTCACCACAGGGATACAGCACGGCTGCAAAGGCAGCTTGCAGCAGGAAGGGGGAGGCTCAGGGCAGGTGCTGGGATGCTGACAAGCCTTCCTGGAGCAGAAGGCAGCCCCACACTGCAGCATTGCTTCAGGTGCCCAGGCCAGCTCCCATGATGCATTTCTCAGTGGCGGAGGAGAAGCGGCAGTGATGACTGATTTGACAGCAGCTTCCTGCTGATGTGGCTGGGGAGTCCCCCGGAGCTTCCTGGGCTGTCTCCTGATTGGCTGGAAGAGAACTTCTATGTCAGAGCAGGACTCGGCAAAACTTCCAGCAGGTCCTGGCCAGCATGGCACTAGTCTGAGGGGATCCCCTGGGCATGCCCCCCTTCCCCTCTCTTCCCCATGCCCCAGCTCTGAACCAATGGGAGAGGAGGCTGCTGCAAATAAATCCCCATGTGGAGCAGCGCCGGGCAGACCGTGGGTCTGCACAGGCACTTTGCAGCACCATGGGGATCCTGCTGAGCCGGATCCAGGAGATGCTGAGCAACTTCTACGGGATGCAGGCTCGCATCCTCCTGCTGGGGCTAGACAACGCCGGCAAAACAACCATCATCTACCGGCTGAAGCTGAAAGAGACAGTCATCACCATCCCCACCCTGGGCTTCAACGTGGAGACGGTGGAGCCTACCAGGAACGTGACCTTCACCCTGTGGGATGTGGGAGGCCAAGACCGGATCAGGGCCCTGTGGAAGCACTACCTGTCCAACACGGATGGCTTGGTGTTTGTGGTGGACAGTGCTGACCCTGAGCGCTTTGGGGAGGCTGGAGCTGAGTTGGAAGCCATGCTGGGGTCTGATCTGATGCAGGGGGTGCCCTTGGTGCTGTTGGCGAACAAGCAGGACCTGCCTAGAGCCCAGCCCATAACAGAGATAGTGGAAGTGCTGGGCCTGAGGCAGCTGCAAGGCCACAAGTGGCACGTGCAGGGTTGCTGTGCTGTGAGTGGACAAGGGCTGCCCGAGGCGCTGGAGAAGCTGGCAGAGATGGTGAAGCAGAAGCAGAAGGCCAGGGGGCTGTAAGGCAGGCTCCTCTGCACCACTCGGGGACTATGACAAATGCTTGCCAACCAGCAGAAATCCCCTGACCCGGTCAGTAAACTCTGGGGAATGGGACAGGGACATGCAGCCTCTCGGAGATCTCTGGGCTTCTCTGCCTGCCTATTAAGGACCCAGTGAGGCAGTAGCTCCCCCAAACTGCTGCTTCCTCACCATGTTTGCCTTGGGAGCATCCCAGCCAAGCTGAGACTGATGCTGCTGGGAGGCCCTTTCAGAGACGTGGATCACCTGGGGACCTGCTGGGATTGGATTTTTTCTGTATCATGCATAGGGCTGTGGTAATGAGTATTAAACAAGTGGTTATTAAACAGTCTCTTGGCTTATTTTCCTTTGTAGTCATCTGGGTGTCTTGGCCTGGCTCCAGGCCGTGGTTGCTCTGGCATCCTCACAGGGGAAGGGGGTTGGTTTCTGGTGGGCTCTGGCTCTTGGTACATTTAGGCACTGTTGAAGTGCCAACCTGAAATCTTGGGCCTGTGAAAAGTTCACTGAGTGCTCTGGGATGCTGGGGGTGACAGAAGCACCTGTTGGTGTAACAGCTGTGTAGAGCCAGTGCAGCAGGTTTCACCCTGCTGGAGAGACAGCCCTGGGGAAAGTGGCCCAGTGTACTGCTATGAGCTGTGTTGGGGGAGGAGTATGATGGGACATCCATTTAAGGAACCACCCCTGTTCTCTGCTTCATTTCCCAAGCTCATTTCAGACTCCTGGCCCATTTGTATTTCCTAGTTGCAGGGCAGGGAGGGAGTGTATCCATGGCTATCAGCCCAATGAGACAGAGGCAAAGGCACTGATTCACAAAAGGAGACAAGTCACTCATAGCTCCCCTGTGCCTCAGTTTCCCCAACTCTAAGGAACAGCCTATACTGATCTCCTGGGGGGAGCAGAGGGGCAGCACACACAGACACATGGCACCTTGGCTCTCTGAACAGGGTGAGCCAGCGCCCAAAGGCATTGCTGAGTTGCAGCACAGAATAAATGAACTCCAGCAGCCTGCAGCAGTTAGGCCCAGTAGGAGTGCAGAGTGTCCCTTGCAAACCCTCCTGCTTCCCTCTGGAGTTTCTTAAATAGCCACTAGGTGCCGGCAGCTTTCAACTTATCGTCCCAGCTCCTGCGTTCCCTTGTGCAGAGAAAGGCAGAGCCAGCCCCATGCCTGGAGTGGAGGCAGGAGAGCTGTGCTGCTGAGTGGACAGAGCCAGTGTGGTAGCTCACAGCAGGAGGTGAGCCCAGGCTAGTCCCTTGGAGCTGCTGTGCTGTTGCTTCTGGCCCTTTCCTCCCTTAGAAGCCATGTTCCCTACAAGTCCCAGGCTCAGATTTTTCCAGCACCATGTGCCCTGGTCCATGCTCCAAACTAGTGTCAGGATTTCAACAGGAGACACCCAGAACAGCCTGGCCCTGCAGGGAGTGGGTTTGTTGTGGGAGCTATGGTTCCCTACTTTGTGCTCACCTCCAGTCCCCACCACTGTGAATTTTCTGTGCCCAGGCCTTTCCAAACCCTGGAGAAGGCCACTCCCTGCTGCAGGAACACTATTCCACAGGTGGCAGGGCATGGGGGGGTGAGGGGAGCACTGTGCCCCTGGAAGGGCACCTTTGGGATCAGACACAAGGCCCTGGACAGTAGGGAGCATTACAAGTGTTTGTAGATTTGGGCTGCTGGCTCCAGCATCTGAGCTGAATCCCAGTGGACACAGTTGAATCCTAGGTGATCCAAGCACCTTCATTTCCCATCCCAACCCGTTGTACAGCCCTTGGATCTCAATGACAGCCCTTCTCTTCCCTTCGGGAAGTGGTTGAAAGGCCTCTCCACTCTGCCCCCATACAGCAGCAGAGGGATGGTATACCAGGCTTCTTGTGAGTCCAGGGGTTATGGCAACTTTGCCCTTGCCTCCTGCCATTTGGCTGTACCCTCTCTGCCTTCCCAAAACTTGAAGTGCCCCATGCGCCAGGCAAACAGCAGCTTCCACTACTACTTTTCAGTTTCTCTTGGGCACATACCCGGTGCTGGCCTGACATGTTTGGGGGGCTCCAGGCTGCTAGAGCAGGGGCAGTGGAGGGATCTGTGGATGGGGACTCCGGTGGAGCACTCACTTTGCTTCTCCTTTATGCTCATACTGCTTGATGCTTTTCTGTGGAGAAAGCCATGCAGTTCATCTTCTTGCCAGAGGGGACATTAGCAATGCAGTATCTGGGGATATCACATGTACACCAACCCCACAACAGAGGTGGTTACAAAGAGCATGCAGGAAATCCCTTTTTCCAGGAATTTCAGCCCAAGACCAACAGCAGAATAACTGTTCCTCCAGAATGGACTCTTATTGGAGAGATGATGGCAGACATCAAATACGCCCATTGCTTGCAACAGCTTCTCCATAAAGAACGTGCAACAACCAAATGATTGTGCCTTTCTGCAGAGGCTCAAAACTTGCCCACACACTAAGGAGAAGGGCTTGTGAGACTGTTACAGCACTTTCTGTTGATCCCTGGCCATAATGGTGTGCATGTGTGTGTAACTATAAATACACACCCATAATGTGTAGCTCTTGGAATCACTTGAATACACAGGCACAAAGACTGTCTGCTCAGGATAGACCTGGCTAGACTTGGCTGGGATGGTGCACTTCTGGGAGCAGAAGCTTTAAGCATGCTGTCTCCATGCAAACCCATGAGAGAGAATGTTCCTGGGTCCAAATCTGAAAGACTAGAAGTAGGGAGAGCAATATGCATTGGTGGAAAATCATCCCAAGCCATAGAGTGGCTCCTGAGAGAATAACCCGTCACTCTCAGAACTGCTGGCTTTTGTGTCATGAGCCCTATATTGTTATCAGTTAGGTAGGAGGTTCCTTCAACTCCAGTCTGGAACAGGAGGATGAGAGTTCCTAGTGACCCTCCACATTGCTATAGGGCTGTGGTTCTCAACTTTCTTAGACCTGAGGCGCCCCTTGATCAATTTGAAAAAATGCCAACTCTTATTTTCACTCTTTTTTGACTACAGAAAAATAATAAAGCAATTCTTTTGTTGCCAAGAGCTCAGAAAACCCACAACAGATCAGAATGGCTTTAACACTACAGATTCCTGTGTGAAAACTCTGGGTTTATCTTGTGACTCATGTTTGCATACCTTACGTGCTAACGTTGTGTGGCACCCTTGAAAGGATTCTCAAGGCACCCTGATTGAGAATCACTGCTGTAGGGGCAGCCAGTCAGTCTGCTGTGCACAAGAGCTACTATTTCTGCCTCCTAAAGCCATCCCTCTCAAGGGTCTTCTCTTGCAGGCACTTTGAGCCCCTGTCAAACAGCTGGATTTCGTGACGTGGCAGGTCCCGGTGTGGCCTGGCTTCACCCCAGCAAGATATGTGACTGCTACAGGAGTGCCCAGCAGAAAAGGCACCATGGCATTGCCCAGCCTCAAATGGTGCCATGAAGGTGGTGAGAAGCAGGGGATCATCCTGGCAGATTTGGGGCATCAGAACCAGTCCAAGTGGAAGGTGGCAGATACATGTCTTGGGTGTCTCTTTGAGAAGGACAGTTATTCTGTGTCTGTCTGTCTGTCTGTCTGTCTATCTATCTATCTATCTATCTGTGTGTGTCTGTCTGTCCCCTAGTACTTATATGGTAGCAATCATTGGGACTAGGCACTGCATCTGGACCCCTGTGTTAGATGCTTGGCCCTACAGCCTCATATCTGCTACCCCTCTCTCCCCACTCCGTGCTGGAGCAGAGCTGGCAGCACTAGGAGGCGCTGTCTGATAAATACTGGGGCTCTGTAAAAATATAACCTGGCAGCTCATCTCTGGCAAAATTCCAGCTGCTGTGCCAACCAGCTCAACACCAGCAGCTCAAGCGCACACAAGGTCCTGGAGGGCCTCTAATGAGACCCTTTGCTCTGATTGATGGGAGCTTGCCCAGCTTCCCGGAAAGCATGTGAACTGCCCCGCCATGCCTGAGCTGATGCTGGGAAGGACCAGGGGGGCTGGGGCAGGCAGAGCCAAAATGTTCCCTGCCCCTCATGGACTGCCTGAAATCAAAGCCAGGAGCCCTTTTCCAGCCCAGGCACCCAGATGCCAACACCCACGTGTGGGTCAGATGTGGGGGGTCAGGCTGGGGGGCTGGGTATGTAGGAGGAAGTGACAGGGGCCCCGGGAGCAAGGCAGGGTGGGGATTTGCCCTGGAATTGAATCCTGATGCCAGCCACAAGCAATGCAACGCTGGTGGATCTGATTTCTGCTCACTTCAGTCATTTCAATAAAAACTAGGACCTGATTCAGCCCAGCTGGCAGCCCCTGCTCCATGCAATCCTGGATCAGGGCTGCTGGGTAGAATGAGGCTCTCAGTTAGGGGTGAGCATAATGAGCAGAGCCTGGAGAGGAGCTGAGAGCAGGGGGCTGCAGGGTGGAGTTGAGGGGCACTGGAGGAGGAGCCCTGGGCTGGGATAGCAGCAGGCTGTAGCTCAGAAATGAGGGGCAGAGCAGGGGGAAGACCAGCACTGGGCCAGCTGGTCAGGGTAGAGGGGCACCAGCAGACTCATGTCAGGGTATGCTGAGTCAGGCTAGCAGAAAACAGCAGAGCAGGACTGCGGCCTTGTGTTCTGCTTTAGGATCCCAGTCTGGTTCCCAGAGCCTCCATTGTGGGCTCAGCCCAGAACCCTGTTGCCACTACTTCAGAGTCTGTGCTTTCTGGCTTGGGGCAAATAAGTTCTGCCTTCTCCTGAAGGCAGAGCTGGGCTGCGAGTGACAGCTCCTGCTCGCTGTGCTCTGAGCAGTAGGAGAGAGAGGGAGGTGTGGCTAGAGGCCAGTATAAAGTCCAAAGAATCTCAGCTCCCACAGGCAGCTCGGAGTCCCCCTGCTCTGGACGGCCGCACCGCTTCGTCTGGCCTGAGAACACGCTGCAAAGCCCTCTCTGCTCTACACACTGCCCACCCTGGGGGTCCTGGCCATCCCTAGCTGCTCTGCTTGGTAACCCAGCCAAGGAGGCTGCTGCATTTGCTGGTCTGCTGCCTCTCTCTCCTTTGGCTGGCCCATTATTCACTGTAGTGCCCAGTCTATACGCCTGCCTGCCATGCCCATGGGCAGCCTCTCTGCTGTGCTGTTACTGGCCACAATGGGCCTGTGCGTCAGCGATGAAGCCATCCACTGCCCACCCTGCTCGGAGGAGAAGCTGGCTCGCTGCAAGGCACCAGTGGGGTGTGAGGAGCTGGTGCGGGAGCCTGGCTGTGGGTGCTGTGCCACCTGTGCCCTGAGCAAAGGGACGCCCTGTGGGGTTTACACTGCCCGCTGTGGCTCGGGGCTCCGCTGCTACCCACCCCGGGGGGTGGAGAGACCCCTGCACACGCTGATGCATGGGCAGGGGATCTGTACAGAACTGTCTGAGATCGAGTCCATCCAAGAGAGCCTGCAGCCTCCAGGTAAGGGGACAGCTCCAGCTTGCCCTCCTGCAGGGCCTTAGGTTCACAGTAGGGATGGGGAGGGGTTTCCTTGGCTCCTTCTGGTGTCAGGAACAATTGCTGCTGAACCCAAGCATGGCAGGCCCTGGGGAGGATGTGGGAGAGGGGCAGGCACAGGGTTTGCATGGCTGGGGGGAGAGATGTGTGGCTGCTAGGTGCAAGGGCACCTGCATCGAGCAGTGATAACTGCTCTAGCATCTTGCTACAGGCATTGCTGTTGGGGCAGAGGCAGGCTGTGCGGACGGTGAGCCTCGCCAGGGGCATCTGTACCCGCTGCCAGTCCCTTTACATACACAGGCACAGAGGTGCCTCCTCTCAACCTGGCAGGAGCAAGGAAGGTCTCTGGAAGTAAGGTGCAGAAAATGGGGGTCTTGCTGGTTCAGAGGGCACCTGTAGGACCCTGCAAGGAGCAGGGTGCCTCCCCAGGTGAAAAGGAACCCTCTTCCCATACCTTGGCCTGAGAGCAGGCTGAGGGGAGCAAAGGATTAACAGGCCTTGAGCATCCCATCCTTCAAGCTCCAGAGGCAGGGGGCCCCACATGTTGATACAAGGGTTTGCCTCTTGTCTTCATGGACACAGACTGGGCTGTGGGGGGAGGCCAGGTCTCACTGTATAGGAGTCCCATGTGCCTGCAGTAGTACTGTCACCCCTGGGGGCTGGTCCCAGGGATGGGGGTGCTCCAGGCAGGGGGCAGCCCTTGGCTCTGTGATCTTTCCTGCAGAGTGTGCCTTACTTCATCAGGCCCTGGTCACCCTCCACCAGCTGCCCCATAGGCCATGCTTGGGTTGGGGATGATGTTGTGCAGGTGGCTGAGCCTCCCTTTCCTGTGGCAGGGGGCAGATCCTCTTACAAAAGGAGCCCTCCAAGCAGGGGCATAGAGGGAACCATCTGACCCTTTGGGACTATATTGACATGGAGCGGGGGGAGCTGTGCTGCCTATGCCTGTTTCTTGGGTATTCACTCACAGAGCAAACTGGAATGACCAGTGTGGAAGGGGCTAAAGAGCTGAATAGCCCAGGGTCAGGTGAAGTGATGCTCAGATATTTCCAGGTGCTCACTTCTCCAATGGCAGGATGCCCCTTCCACCTCCCATCCTGTCCCCACTCTGCTGAGCCCTGGGAGAGGCAGAAGGACTACTCTTGCTCCTGGGCGAGTGGGACCAGCAGCACAGCAAGGACAGCAAGCAAAATAGGAATGCTAGGCTTCCCCAGAGCAGCCGGCACTCGCTTGGCCTCCTAGAACCCATCTGTCCAGCTACTCCGTTGCTGCCTGCGTGACCTGAAGCTCTGGATGCCCTGCCCTCCCTCCTGGTAAAGCTAATTCAATTCCTTCCTCAATGGGCTATCTCCTCCCTTCACTTTGCTCCTGGGAGACCTGCAGGGGGCCAAGTGCTGAGCTGGAGGTGGAAGCAGTGCCCAGCTGGCAGCTTCAGTGATGGGCATGAACCAGAGTCTGTGGGGGGAAGGCTGATAGGGGAGACCTTGGACTTGGATCTCAGACCCAGATCTGGATTGTACTGCCGTCCCATCCCTGGATCTGAACACCTGCACCCCAGCCCAATGCACTGTGACCTCCAGCAGCATCAGGCCCTGTAGGTCCCCTGGGTAGCCTTTGCAGACCATCTCTGACTTTTGGTTCTGATCCCCCTGGCATGCAGAGTGACTGCGAAGTTGAGTATATGGAGGTGAGGAACAGCCCCTCCTGAGCTGAGAACCAGTGCCCCTCCTCTTTGCTTTGTGTGATCATCACACACAGCTGCCTGGGTGTGATCCATTGCAGGCAGAGGAGGGCAGGACCCCAGTGCACCTTTGCATCCTGCCTGTGTGCATTGCCTTAGGCACTGTGCCTGAGGCTCCTGGCTTCCCCTGGCTTCTTCTGCCTTTGTGGTTCTGTGTGTTGCTATAATGAGATCATGGAGGATGCTACCCTGCCGGACAGAGGAGGTGCCAACACAGAAACATCTTTCCTTTATCCTCCACTCCCCTGCTCTCCCCTGCCACCCATGGGAAGCTGGCATCAGGCCATCCAAGCTGTAAGAGGCTAGGACACTGCTGAAGTCCGTGAGGGAGAGGCCAGGATTGGGGAGAGCTGCTGAAAACCAGTTCGGGATTCCCTTGAGAAAAGGGCTTCTAAGCAAAGCCAGCATGAAAGGGAGAGGGATAGCTAGGGAAGTACAAGAGCAGCCTGTAGCCCAGGCTCAGCCCTCACAGGAGTGGCAGGGCTGTTCCCACAGCTGATGTTTCCCAGCCCAGTTTTCTGGAGACCCCCAGGGAACAGGAGTCCTGCTGTTCCTGGAGTGTCCTGCGTTCTGCAGCTGGTGTCCCCATCCCAGGGCAAGTCACAGGCTGAACTAATGGAAGCCATGGGCTCCTGGGGTTGGAAGGGGCCTCACAGGGTGCATACTCTAACCCTCTGCATTGGGGCAGCAGAAAAGCCACTCTAAAGGCCAGGTCCCATTGAGATCCTGATCCTGTGGCTGGACCACATCCCTAGTACCAGGCCTCCTGACCTAATCTCTGCCCTGAGATATTTTTGAGTGGTGGGCTGCTCCCAGCCTTGCCTAGCCTAGGCCAGTGTCTGCTCAGAGCTGTTGTTGGAGAGGAGACAAGATTTGGGTATTGCTGGGTGTAGGATGGGACAGGTCTTGTATTTGCTGGGGTCTTGGGGCTGGTATGTAAGTGCTCATCACACTCCTCTGGCTTGGCCATGTCCCAGTGAAGGGAATAAACATGTGTCACCAATCATGGAACTGGAGTGTGAGGTTGTTTGGACTCAAGGAGCAAATCAGGAAGCGGATGAAGCTAGTCTGGTGTGAGGTCACAGTGGGGCCCAGGGATTTCCAACCGGCATCCAGGTAGCTTTAGTTTATGGGCTGATTCAATTCCTTTGAGCAAGCACCCTCTGCCAGCCCCTCAGTGACCCATTTGTGCAATGAGTTGTTTGGCCTCAGCCCAGTTCTTTGCAGATGGGTTTCCATATCACTTCCCCAGGCACCGGGATGGGGTGAACAGCCTCCCCGGCACCCTGCTCTGAGCCCTAGACCACAGGGCCTGCCTTGAGCTGGCCTCTCCCTGCTGCTGGAAGCATAGTGGGGAACCATCTTTGTTGCACTAAACTCCTCTGGCTTTGCCCTGGAAGAGCCTCCTGTGCCTTGGTGGAATCTCAGATGTCCCTTCACTAAATTTTGCCTGATTGGAATCTGACCCAAAGGAAAATGCAACACGAAGAGTCGGGGCAGAGAGAGAGGGTGCCCTGTTTCCCACCAAGCTGAGTGACCCTACAGCTTTGCTGCTGGGAGCTGCACGGCAGTAGGGAAGAAGGGATGGGCTGGCAAAACACACGCACACCCCAAATCCCATGGACAGCTGCTCCCTCATTAGCCAGGTGCTGCCTGCAGTACTGAGGACACTTCTGCCCAGGCAGGTAGTGCTACCTGTGTTTCAGATGGAAAGGGCAGGCTGAGTGCTTCACTGTGAACTGAGCTGTGCACAGCCCTGGGACTGGACTATCCAGCTGTTGCAGCCCTTCCAGCAGTCTGCCCTTTTTACCTGTCCCCCCACCACCATGGTCTGTTCTCTCTCCCAGTGTGCCACGCTTCAGCTGTGAGATGCTAGGGATCTGTCCTTGGGTGGGAGAGGGGCCAGCCCTGCATTTGGGGGCTTGTGGCAGGACAGTTAGTAGACCAGCCACAGGTTGAATCTTGTTTTGTGCATCTCTGAATGGGATCAGATCATGCAGACTATGGGTCCAAATCTCTCCCTATGCTTACTTCAACTCTCACACCCTGGTAATGGGCACCTGTGTAGGCACATCCATCTGCCCTTAGATGGATCACCTCCCTTCCTGGAAATCCCAGGCTTCTGGGGCAGGATATGGTGTGGCAGCTAGAAGAAAGGTTCCCTGACCTCCTGAGTGTTGAGCATGTATCCTATGTCCAGCAAAGACTCCTGTGGCTTGCTGGGCCTTGAGAAAGCTTCAGCCTCCCAGAGCCGTCTGGATTTGGCCTTGCTGTAGAGAATGCAGCTTTCTCTCTAAAAGCTTTAGGGAACAGACTTGCAGGGTTCCCCCCACATCCCCTTTATGCTCTGCTCCCTGTGTGTCATGGGCCCAATATAAGCAGTAGTCAGGAAGAGTCTTCTGTAATGCTTGTCTTTGAAGTGCAGGAGTGTGCATTATTTCCTCTGGGTGCTGTTTCCAGTTGCTCTAGCAATTTGATGCTTCATGACATTTCCCACCTAGGCTGGGAACCCACTGCCTTTTGCAGGGAGCTGAGCTCCAAATTCATTTAATCCCCTTTGGAAACCCAAGCCCTTGTCCATAGCCAGCCCCTGGGACTTGGCAGGTGTCACAGCACAGCTGAGGCCTAAGGGCATGCAACCTTGCGGTGTGAACAGCAACCCCCTGCCAGCTGGTGGCACCCTGAAAGGGAAAATGGCAGGTGGGGCCCGGAGGGCACGTCTCCATGGGGGAATTGACTGGTTCAGCTTGTAGTGGCGGAGTGAATTCACTCAGTCAGCCAGAACAACCCCCCAGGAGGGACTGAGCCCTCAGAGATGCACTGGAGAGGAAGGAAGGACCCGCCGACCTGCTGTGCATGCCCTCCCACGGTGAACATGGCTGGGAGGTAGTTAATATGTAGCTAGCAGGGTAAATACTTTGTCTGGTTTTCCAGTACTAGGAATTCTGGATTATAGGGAACTGGTGCTTCCCGTGAAATCAGTGGCTGGGGCTGAAATCTTTTTTTTTTCAAAAAGGGAGTGTGTGCGTGCACTGCTCTTTACATTGTGGCCAAGGAATAAATCTCTTTGACCTTGACCTGGGTGCCTGTGCCTTGCAGGGCTGACACCCAGCAGGTTTTCTAGGAAGAGAGACAATCAGACCTCTCCCTTCTCTACCTTGCTGTCCTGTCCCAGCTTGGTAGTCCACACAGTGTGCTGCCTCCTTGGTGCCTTAGATTCAGGAACGTGGGACTGGGGGGAGCCTCCTGGGCCACTGATTTAAGTCTCCTACATTTGCAGGCTAGCATGTCCCCCGGGAATCCCCGAAATCCTACCTCATGCACAGCCACCAGGCACTATAGCCAGGACTCCAACAATACCCTATAATAAGCCACATGTAAAAGCAGGGAGACAAGGGCAAAGCCAGTACCCTGCCACAGCAGTTTAAAGGCTCTCTCTTCCGAGCTTGAGAGAATCCAGTTGGGGAAGGTCGTGCTTTGAGCAGGGGGCTGGACTAGATGCCCTCCTGAGGTCCCTTCCAACCTTAACTTTCCTATAACTTCAAAACTCCAGTGAGTAGACCCTGCAGTTCAGGTTCTCACAAGTTTGTGCTTCCACAGCTCCTTTTTCCCAGTATGGGATCCCCTGCCTCTGCCCCTCACCTACCACCCCAGTGGTGCTGCAAGGCCCTTCGCTTCCCAAGCCAGAGGAAGGAGAGCCTGGTGCGGGAGGTTGCTTCCCAGACTGAGCTGCAGAGCACCCGCAGCAATGATGCTGATAGGCAGGGTAGGAAGGATGGTGGCAGGGTGGGTGAGATAAAAACCAAGGGCAGATAAGACTTGGGAGATGGACCAGAACTGACTTCTTCCCTCCTTCTCTGGTTCCCAACTCTCCTGAGCTTTCTTGGGAGACTGAGCTCCAAGAAACCACTCAGCCTTGTCACCAGAGGAATTGTGTATTGCCCTGGTCTTTGCCTGACTCCACTAGCTCCCCACTCTTGGCCCAGCCTCTGCCCCTAGGAAGAACGGGAGAGAATATGGGCTGTAAGGCCCTGCACTGAGAGCTGAAGGACTGCAGGTCTGCTCCAAGGTGCAGACAGGCACTGGTACCTCAGACGCCCTCCCATGAAGTGGGAGGTCAGGCTACCTATAGTGACTGCATCAGCCATCCTAGCTCTGAATATTCACAACTTTTGTTTAAACAATTATGAGACTATTTTTTTTGTTTTAATTTCATGACTCCTGAACAAATGGGAGGTTCTTGGATTTGCAGTCCAGTTTTTGAGCCCTTCATTTTCATGTTCTCAAGATTCCTCTTTAATTGGAAGCATGAGGATCTTAGGCACCTAGATACCTTTATGGATGTGGACCTAATTCCTATTGACACCAATGGGAGTTTGGCATTTTAGATCCCTTTGGGGAAGGTGGGGCGGGTCTGATGCCTTATTCCTTTTTTCTGCTTTTTGGCTGGAAATTGAAATTCTCTCCTAAGCTCATGACTCCTGGAGCTGGAGCTTTAAGAAGTCCCTATCATGCAAAGGTGCATGGAGACAAAGCATTTAGGGGCTTGTCACTACATAGGGTTTGTCAGACTGGATCACAACTGATGTCTGTGCTTTTGAGTAGCCTGCTGTACTACCACCAGGATGGGGGAAGAACCCAGAAGAAAAAATGTGGGGTAAGAAGGGCCCAGATTAGATCTCATCCTGAGCTCATATAGGCAGAGATCTGCTCAAGCCCAAAAGAGCAAGGTTTCATTCCCCTTCCAAACTTGCTACCTGCAGTAATGATTATTTGGGATAGTACTGTGACCTGCTTTGCTCAGTCTTGCTGGGCCCTTTGCCTCCCATGGCCTGATTTCAATGCTTCGAGTATTCCTCTGGGGCTTGTTCTTCCTTGTGTGTCTGGAGGAGCTGTTGCCCTTGGGCGGATGTGTGTGTGGTGTACAGGAACAGGAGATATTTATTTCCCCAAGGCATGGCCAATGCTTGCTAATGATTTAGTACTGGGTAAATAATTATGTCTGGGAAAAACTGACCCCATGGAAGTTATATGTGTCTTGTCTGGCTGCTATGGGTCTGGGATGGGATGAAACCTCTTCCCCCCTATATGTATGGAAAGATGGATACCTGGGAGGACATTAGTCTCTTGTGTTCATTGCCTCATTTGCATATGGTTCCCATGGCACTTTGCTCTATACCATATCTTTTCGTTTTTCCAGCTGCCTTCCTTAAGGCTGGCTCATTTCAGGACTGGCACTGTGTGGGTTTTCTTTTTTTTCCCCACTTTGTGGACAAGTGGAGGTGGTTACCTTCAGAGCTGGCTAAGAGCCATGGTTGGCTGGTTTTAAGTTTGTTTATGGGACAGGATAAAAATAGCAGCCAGGAAGAATGGAGATAGCAGAGCCCTGGGTGAGCTTGGGAACAACGCAGGTGGAACAAGCTGATTTCAGCCTGTTCCCTTCTACCTGAGCTGGGCTATCCATCTGTCTGTCCTTCCATCCATCAATCTATCTGCTCATCCATCTCAACTCCTGCTTTTTGGTTCTATGAATAAATGCTCTTGCTTCTCCCTAATTCAAGAGGGTGCACAAAGTAAATCTGGCTTGGGATGTGATCTTTCCAGAATCCAGGATTCTTTGGTTCTGGTTCTGACCTGCATTTAGTCTCATCCATCACGTGATTTCAGTATTCCACAATTGCAACCTGACCAGTATTTCTGGACAGAAGGGACTGTTCCTCCATTGGGATCACATCCAGCATGGAGCCCAGGACGGGGAGAAACACTCTGCTGCCTCTAAGTAATGCAGTTTCAGCAAAATGGAGCTGCCATGGGGGTGATGTGACCTGCTGGCCATGCTTTGAGAGCCAAGGGATAGGGCAGTAATGGCACAGTGAGTGCTCTGTGCCACAGACTGCTCAGGCTTTCCTAGAGTCACTATATTGTAGTAATGATGTTGCACAGAGCACAATATTCTGACATTGTCCCCAGTGGAGCACTAACCTGTCGCTTCATATAGCTCCTGACTGAGGCTTTCTGGAGTCTCAGGATAGCAAAAGCATATGTTGAGCCTCAGCATTAATGGCCTTTCTTGTTGCTCTGGAGAAATGTAATTCTGGACACCATTTGTCACCAGACTCAGTAGTGCTGACAAATGTTTGCAGGAAGTAGCTGGCCTTTTGCAGAGACAAGGGGCTGCTGGCAGGGTTATGGGAATGGAGAGCCCAACTGGCTTCATGACAAACTGCAGCACTGCCTTATGGATTGTATGGAGTTAAGATCTGCCCCTCATTCAGTGTGTCCATCCATTTGTTTTTGCCTTCCTCTGAAGCATTGAGCAGTGGCTACCACTAGAGGTTTGAGCTTGGCTGGGGTGAAATGATGCTCTCATAGGTCCTGAGACACCTCTTAAGGTACCTGGCTGAAAGGCCTTGCTGATATGCTCAAGGTCAAACCAAATAGATACACTGGAGGGTAGGGCTAGGATTCAGAGTGACCTAGACAAATTGGAGGATTGGGCTAAAAGAAATCTCATGAGGTTCAACAAGGACAAGTGTAAAGTCTTGCACTTAGGAAGAAACAATCCCATGCACCAGTACAGGCCAAGGGCTGACTGGCTGAGCAGCAGCTCTGCAGAAAAGGACCTGCAGGTTACAGTGGACAATAAGCTGAATATGAGCCAACAGTGTGCCCTTGTTGCCAAGAATGCTAATGGCATATGGCTAGGTGTGCTGCCAGTGTGCATTGGTAGACGTGCTGGCAGTAGGTCAAGGGAAGTAATTATTCTCCTCTATTCAGCATTGGTGAGGCCACATCTGGAGTACTTTGTTTAATTGTGGGCCCCCCACTACAGAAAGGAGGTGGACAAATTGTAGAGAGTCCAGCAGAGGGCAACAAAAATGGTGAGGGGGCTGGCGGACATGACTTATGAGGAAAGACTGAGGGAACCAGGCTTATTTATTCTAGAGAAGAGGTGACTTGAGAGGGGATTTAAAAGCAGCCTTCAACTACCGGAAGGACAGTTTGACAGAGGATGTTCTCAGTGGTGGCAGGTGACAACAAGGAGCAACGGGCTCAAATTGCTGCAAGGGAAATTTAAGTTAGATATTAGGAAGAATTTTCTCACTAGGAGGGTAGTAAAACACTGGAATAGGTTACGCAGAAAGGTGGTGGGAGCTCCATCTGTGGAGATTTTCAAAACCGGGCTAGACAAAGCTTTGGCTGGGATGATCTAATTGGGGCTGGTCCTGCTTTGAGCAGGGGGTTGGACTAGGTGGCCTCCTGAGGTCCCTTCCAGCCCTAACTTGCTATGATTTTATGATATGATTCTATAAAATACTGGATTTGGAATCACGAAGATATTTCCCCCCCCAGGTCAGACTGGAAACATCTGTAGTATGGGCTGTGTCCTCTTCCTGGGATCCTTGAAGTGCATATTAGCTTAACATGCTCCCTGGCACTGCCTTGCCCTTGTCTCCCCTGCTCTTTCCCTGTAGTACATTGCAAGGTTTGTTTCATAGGATGCTGTGTGGCTGTGATGGACAGTCTCGTGGATCCTTTGGATAAACAGGTGCTTACAAAGAAAAGGGCTGGCTTCTGTGGACTGAGAGGCCTCATCCTGCCCTGTGTTCCATCTGTCTCTGTTTTTATACCATTCATTCCTTGATGTCCACGCTCCTCCCACAGACAGCCCCGCTCTGTGCTCAGCTGGAATGATTCTTGCTTTAGGTTAAGACCCTCAAGGTCACCCAGCAGGGAAGTCCCTGTGATTGAGCGTAGTGTCCTTCTGTGGCAGTGGCCACTGAGTGGGACTTCCAAAGAGCTCCGTGAGCTGAGTGCTCCATGGTGGGAAGGGGCAGCATGCTGGAATCGTGCCAGGGCAGCTCCACAGATAACTGGGTCAGGCCTGCCCTGATATTACATGTGCCCACAGCTAGTGAGCTACTGAGACCAAGGACTGGCCTTGCCCAGCTGCCTGTGCCTTGCACACTGAGGGGGAAGCTGGTTGGCAGGAGGCCCAGGGGCAAATCTACCCTGTAGCTCAGGGTGGGCAAAATGCAGACTGCAGGCCGGATGAGGCCCTCCAGGCCATTCTATCTGGCCCGCAGGGCCCCTAAAAAATTTAGAAAATTAATATTTATCTGCCCTGGGCTGCCTGTCATGCGGCCCTCGATGGCTTGCTAAAACTCAGTAAGTGGCCCTCCGCCCAAAATAACTGCCTGCCCCTGCTGTAGCTCCTCATTTGGGTGGGTGCTGCTTAGGACAGATAATGTCACAGGGTCCACTGTTTTCCTGCACCTCGCTCCAGCACAGCTTATTGACTTGGCTAGCCAAGCCTGCTGCATCCCATCGAGATGACTCAGAGAAGGGAGCTGACCCCCCCCCGCGAAATAACATAGCCCACGACTGTGAGGTTGAACTGCCCTGTGCATCCAGGCAGGCACGCACGTGTGCATGTGGATGGCACACACAAGCACCCATGTGTGTGAAAGGACATTGTTCACCTTAGCAAAGGCTTACAGTGCGGCTTAGATTGGAAGAGATCTGGCCTCGAGGTAGGACCATATATCCAAGTAGCAACTTGGGGCTAGTGGACGGGGGAGGGGAGGAGGGCAGCATTCCTGTATCTACCACAAATTCTCCCCAGCAATGTGCTCCTGTTAATGGGAGAGGAAGTGGTTTCCATCCTTGTGGTGAGACGACTCTGCTCCTGGAGAGGGTTCAAAAACAAGCAGAGTAGGCAGCAGCAGCCCCCAGTCTCACTTTTCCCCTCCCTGTGCAAAGCTCCGGCCATCGCAGCCACTCATTCAGGACTGGGCTCCTGCTTTTGCCTCCTGTATGACCCACTTGCCCCTCCCTCACTGGACCTGCCGGGCTCATTCCTTGCTGCCTCCCAGTGGGAGCATGAGCTCCATAGGACGAGTGTAGACTTTCCCCAAGCAAGTGCCTGCCAAGCGAGAGAGGCTCCGCAGCCAGAAAGGGCTTCTTTCTTCTTTCCTTGCATCCGCACCAGTGCCAGGACCACACACATTCGATTACCTTGGGTGCTAAGCTTGCAGGGAGAGGAGGAGCTCTGGGACCCACATGCTTGGCCAGGATCTCATGTATCCTGTTGGCTCCGGTAATTCAAACCCCTCTATCCCCTCCCCACCCCAGTCTAGCCCTATTGTTTTCAGCTCCCCCTCAACCATAACCCTTGTATTCTCAGCCAACAGGCAAGAGAAAGCCTGCAGCACCAGAAGAGGAGGTGGGTCTGTGTCTTTAATGCAGGGTGGAGTGGACTAGAAGGAATCCAGCCCCACAGACTTGGATCTGAACAGCTCTGGGTTTTGCGGCACATTAGGTCCGGAGCAGACTTTGCAGCTGGGGATTACTTTGCTTGGTATTAAATGCAACGTTCCTGCTCTTGCCCATGCTCTAGCATAAAATGAGTGCCATCGAAAGGGTGGGTCCATCTCTAAGCTATAGATTGGGTTGGCAGAGGGTCCCTGGCCAAACACTTCCCCTCCCAGCTAGGGGCCTGGTGGTAAAGGAGGAAGGGTAGCTTAGACCTGCGTCATTATCTGGTTTGGAGACAGTGCTGCTGACTCAGCCAATGGTACCTTAGCAACATTGCACGTGTGCTATGTGCCAGACAGTATGAGCTGTGGCTGGGCTGTGCCAGGTGGGGGACACAGTACTGCCTGCCTGGTTTGGAGGGGAAGTGGTGGAGGTCAGACCTGCTTGCTCTGGGGAGCAGGGTTTTCTTTGGCTGATGGGTTGTGATTATTGGAGGCCTCCAGGACCTCTGGACTCTTGATGGCTCCTGTGCTGCAGACTGGCTTCCGGGCTTGGCTTTTCATTTCCTCACGGGAGCTGAGCCCGTGGCATCGCTCCCCAGGCACTTTGTTTTACCTTGGAGCAGAGGAAGAATCACTTCTCTGCCCAGGGGAGACAGCTCAGGGCAACAGGAAGGCAGGGGTTAACAAGAGGATTTGCACCCTTGTTTCTGCCTCCTACTCAGCCCTGCCCCACCTTGCAGCATGGCAGAGCCTCCTTGCTTCTTCCATCTCCCTTGGGCTCCATTTCCTAGCTCAGGCTGGCACCTACCATCAGCAGCTCAGGTGGGAACAGGAGGTGAGGACAAGCAGTGTTTGCCAGTGAACACAGGCAAGAATCTTGCACTGATCCAGTGAATGGGGCACAGGACTGGAACTGGGTTCTGGTCCTGGCTCTGCCACTTCCCTCCTGTGTGACCTTGGGAAAATCATACTCTCTTCCCTGTTTGCAGTGTGCACATGAGCTCCCTGGCTCAGGACCACTCTTCAAGGGGGCAGGTCTCCTCACATACACTCTGCCCTGTAGGCCTGGGCTGCCTGATTTTGGTCTGATCCTCAGCAGGGTCACACCGGCATGCATCTACTGATGTCAGTGGAGCCACTCCTCATTTGCCCCAGAGGGAGTGAGTGGAGAACTGTGCCCCAGCGAGGGCAGAGAGCCTGCCTGGTCACCTATGTCTAGAAGCAACACCAGGAGCTCCTGTGCTGGGCTCCAAGACTGGCTGCAAGATAAATCATGGTCCTAGTGCCATAGCAAAGGGGAGGGGTGGAGGGGCGTGAGCAGGGCGACAGCCTCGGGTGCCAAAGCAAAGGGGCGCCAACAGGTGCTGCCCAGCTAGGGTGGGGTGCAGGACAGAGCTGTGAGTGTCTCATTTGAGGGGACACGGGGACAGGGGGAGGGTGGCTCCTGCTTCTGTGTGCATTCCCAGGCAAGCATGAGGAGGTGGGGCACGCACCCCCTGGATCTATGTGTGAGGCGAGGGTGGGCTGCCATTGCAGGCTTTGCTCTGGACACCAAACTTCCTTGCCATGGCACTGCACGGTCCCTTTGCCCTCCCTCCCCCTTCCCCCCCAGCCCCCAAATGCAGCTTGTTTACATGGTAAGAAACAAACTGTGCTGTGAAGGCCAAGAACACAAAGAGCAAAGGCCGGGGGTGATACACTTGGCCAGGAACAATGTGGCCTCAAGTGAAAAAATCTGTGCTAAGGAAAAGGTCAGAGCAGAAAGAACCCAGCCCTGGTGCTCCATGAATAGTCAGCTGGTGGTAATCTGCGGCGTGGCCTCGGGTAGCCTGTTTGAGAAGGATGTGGGAGCAGCAGGGGAAGCCTCAAGCCTTTTAGGGGTACCTAGAGTTGCACCTCATGCCAGAACAAGGTGGGACAGGGGCTGGAACCCAAGCCAACATTGGTGTGATGCTGCTGGTATCCACCACACTGCTGGGAGCTGCGCTGCGTCAGCCTCAGCTGGGAGTTGGCTGCTCCTGGCTTCCCAGCTAGTAAAATAGGCGTCTGTGGGGATGAGTCCAAACTTATAAACTACCCCACATCTGCCGGCCTCTCCTCCCTTCCCTGTGTCCCTCAGAAGCATCTGCTGCTGGTTGCAGCCAGAGGTGGGATGTGGGGACAGATGGAGCTCAGCGCTGACCCTCTCTGGTTCTCCACCTTTCACTCCATGCACACCTGGAGGAGGAGGGAGGGGGGGAGTCTCTCTTACTGTTTCCATTAGTCCCTATCCAGCAGAAGTGTAATTCCAGTGAGTTACTTCCCTTCTGATCTTTTCTTGGGCTGCAGCTGGCCAGTGGGGATGGGAGTTCAGTGCCATGCTCAGGCACAGCTTGATGAAGCACAAAGGTCTTCAAGCGACTTGCTTCCCTTGTGGCTCCAGTTGTCAATCAAAAGTGACTTTGGAGGACTTGGTTAAGTTTGTCTCCCTTGTCTTCTTTGCTGGGCTAGCAGGGTGAAAGGCCATGAGGTCTTGCGTTCTCTTTGTGGTGGGACTTCTGATTTGGGTGATGGGAAGCACTCGCTCTTTCTTCTTTTTGCTGTGTCCTTCTCTGTCATCTGTTAGTGCATGGGGTCAGGTCCCTACATCTCTCCCCTTACTATTCTGCTCACCAGTATGGATGATTCTTGGCCCAGCTGGCCTCAGCAGGGGAACACAAAGATACTGATTCACAGATGCTGAGCACCTTTTGACAGCACTGGGCATGAAGTCTGCTTGGATTGCTTTCAGAGCCATCCCTCAAGGGCCATCTTCTCCAACACACTTGCCTGTTGTTCAGCTACCCAGCTCCTCATAGCACTTACTTGTTGTGCTGGCACAACATAGGCAAGGGGTAACAGACACACGGTGCTGCTGAACATCTGAGGGGTACTGGGTTAGAAGGAGGCTCTTGCACTGCTGCACATCCCAAGTATATTCAAACAGAGTATATCTCTGAGTTGCCAGGTGCTTGACTCTAAATCTGAATTTTCCCAGAATTTGGCTTCTGTTCCAGAGACCCCTTTTATATAGTTCAGGTCCAGATCCATACTGTAACTGTCCAGGTATGTGGTATGAGCTGGGACTTGGAGCTTGGTGTTTCATTTCATACCATGCTCTGGCTGTTGCTATGCCCAAGCAGACAGCCCTTGCTATGGTGCTGAAAGTCACTGATAGTTAGGTCCAGCTATAATGCACCTGCTGTTCTAGGTATCTTCAGTAGCTTGTCGCTGTTAACTGGTGCGGCAAAAGGATGCCTGCCTCTGCAAGGAATATTGTAAAAGCCATATTTATGTTGGTGCTTCAAAATCATTGGACAGGGAAGCCCAAATAAACTGGGGAAACTCTGTACTCCCAGCAGGCAATCAACTGTGCTGTGCTGGCCTTCACAGCTGTTGATGTTGATGTCAGTCTTGCATGATCAGAGAAATGGATATCAAATCACCACCTTGTTCCTACTCTTGACCCAATCCCACTGGCCTTTGCCAAGCAGAAATGGGCAAACTCAGGTAGAGATGTTCAAGTTGAGCTTCTCAGTGTTAACAGAGAGTGAAGAAGCTTGACAGGCAGGTATTTCATTGAGAAAGGTAAGCAGAGGACTGGATGGCTCTATAGGTCAGAAAGTCATGGCTTGGCCTTCCAACTATAAGATTAATTTGTCTAAATCCAGCCAAAATTCGTTACTGCTGGAAGTGAGCTGGTGGATGGCAGCCCATTCCTAGTGGCAAAACTTCCATCAAGTAATTGTAGCTGAGTGGAACAAACCCTGGAAGCTGAGTTTCCTTCTATGTTTGGAGACTTTTTCTGGATGGGTCATGTTGTTGGGAACAGAGTATGTGTGGGGCTGCAGGAAGTTTGCCTCACTACTGCATCCCTTTGGAGTGTGCATCTTCAGGGTTGTCCATCTGGTACCATTCTCCTACTGCCAAGTGTGCAACAAAAAAGCAATCTATGTGGGTGTGACAGGGGCTCTGCATAGCTGCCCCAGCACAAACCTATGCATTGTATGGGGATAGAACGCCTCCATCACTAAGACATTTGGCATCATGCGTGTGTGGGGGGTCCTATTTCAGCTCATTCCAGCAGAATTTGCAGGTGGAGGCCATTTGCAGTGCTGCAGCTAATAAAGACGTTAGGGAAACATTCACAATACATGAGTAAGACAAAACAGGCTATTAAACACCAAGATATTTTTCATTGCGGCAGAATCTGCTCCAGCAATCTATCACATTCTTGGCTCTGTCTGCATTCTTTCATTCCCTTGGCTTTCCCATGTTCTGTCCATCATGTTACTCTTTCCCCACCCTCCCAAGGCTGCTCCTAGAACTAACATCTGAAGGGAGGGAAAAATACCGACTTTTCAATTGTGCAGTGCGTAGTGTTTTTTCTCTGCAACACCTCAGGAATCTGGAGGCACTTTTGCGTTGTGTTAGGTTACTGTAGTAAATGGCCCCTCTGTATATATTTGCAATAAAGTCAAATGTTAACATAACATAAGGCAGGAATCAGCCCATGCGTATTTCCCTAAGGCCATAGGATGGGAGCCACCAGTAACAGGAGAGGGTCTGGATGGAGACCCTACATTCCAGCCTAAGCATAACAAGGTTGGATGGGCCAGTAGAGAGGTTGGCAGGACATGCTGTGGGTTGGATTGCTTGTTATAGAGAGCTGGATATGTTCTGGGGTTGACCAGTGTCAGCATTGACTGCTGAAGCATATTTCCTCCCATTGCAAGAAGGCTTGTGCATTCCTCCCTCCCCTCAGCTCATCTACAGCAATGGCTCTTGATGGATGATTCTGTTCTTTTGACTAGCGAGGTGTCAGAAGTCAGAAATGCCACGGTAGGCTTGTCTCCTGCTGGTGGGTACTCCCATTCTGTCTCTCCTTGTGCCCTCAATGCCACAAGAGACCCACAAGTGCAAAGTCCCCAAAGCAAACTGGATTGGTTCTGGTCTGTGCTGCCACTGGGTTGAGACACATCCTTAGGCACCAGGCATCAGTACTTCCCACCAGGCAGCATTTTGGAAAGCCAAAGAAGGGTGGGGGTTTGCAGAAAGACTGGGCTGAACCAAGTGGAACCATTCTGGTTAGATGCCTATTCCTTTTGCAGATTTCCTTCCCCTGTCAGGAGGGAGTGACTTGAGGGCAGGATGCTCATGACAGCGAGCAGTTGGATACCACAGACAAGCCATCCCTCCTGGCTGCCTTGCTTCAGTTGGTTCTCAAGCCTCTGAGAAGGGTAGGAGGTGAAAACACCTACCTTGTCTTACAGCAGTGTAGGGATGCGGCGGGACACCCAGGGCAAAGCAGAAGTGGTGATTTCTGGTTGCCATCACAATTGCAAATGCAAATGTGCAGCTGCTGGCAGCAGTTGCTTCTTTTCACCCTCCTGCAAATTAGCACCCAGGGCAGTTCCCCCTATTTCCCCCCACCCCTCAGTTACACCATTGTGGTCTTCTCTTTTCCTGCTTCTCCTTTGGGAATGATGCTGCTCAGCAGGTGGATAAAAAAAACAGTGACTCCACTTCCAGCAGGCTCTACCACTGACTGTGCCTGAAGTCCATGGACAGTCCATCCAGTGTCACATGTTATAATTGAACATGACTAGTCCCTAACATCCCAGGTAGGAAGCAGGAAGACTTCTCCCTTCCTCTGCTGGACTGGGCACCATCTCCTACCTGGCAGCATTACAGCAGGACAGGGCAACCAGCAGGCAATGGCACCTGCTGCTAAGTCACACCAGTGCCGGTGTCTCCCTGACACAGGGTGTCCCAGGCTCAGCTGCGGGGGGGGGGACCTTTGGCTTCATATTTCTCCCATTTCAAGGACTTGAACCAGTTCCTGGAAAAAATGACATATTAAACAAATAGCAAACAACAAACACAAAAGAAGGAGCAGCATTGCCATTGGTGCTGTGCTGTGGACTTTAACCAGGAGACTGGGAGCTGTTCCATAAATACCTCCCTGGGTGAGAGCAGGAGGTATTTACCAGTGAATACAGGCCACAGGACCCAGAGTCTTGGATTGAGCCAGTGGCCTGGGCTGTGGAGTGGGACCTGGGAGTTTTGGATTGCAATCACAGCTCTGCTGTTAACAAGCTTTATGGGCTTGGGCAGGCTTGCTCTTCTCTGGGTCTTCATCTCTGCTTTTTGGCTAGGCTATTAAGGCTGTAAGTTCTTAAGGGAAGGAATTGCCTTATGAGGTGTATGTACAGTGTTTGGCAGCTGAGCCTCCAAAGACCTTTTCTTTCTCTCAGTAAAGGGCAGGTGCAGGATCTCCCATGCATTGTGTTTTGGGAGCATGGGTTCAATCAGCAACTAGTTGGCTGGGCATATTTTTCCAAGCTACCAGCAGAGGCCCTGGTTCTATTCCCAGCTCTACAGTACTGCTCCTGAAAGGCTTTTTCAGTGCTGGCTTACAGGGCTCTGCCCATGCCGAGGTGGGGAAGTAGTGATGCTTACACAGCAGAATAAAATCCCTGCCTATAGAGCACAGTGTCAAAGTCCCTCATGCAGAGGACAAGTCACAGCCCACCTAGCAGTGGCTCTTACATTTTGCTGGGTTTTAGAGTCAGCTCTACCTCCAAAGAAAGATGTTTTGTGGGGGATCTTCCTTCCTTTCTGAACTTCACCCAGCCTACCTCTCCACATACAGCCCACAGAGCTTCTGTAGGTCACCGATCGGTAACAGTGGCACGGCCAGGATGGGGCCAACCAGGTCCTCTTCCCTGTGATGTTATAAGCGCTGAGAGGCAGGTCATTAGTAGGGCTGAGCAAAATTTTGCAGAGTGTTTCATTTTAAAGCTGCTTTGACGTGTTTCGAGCCTCAGACAGTGAAATCGAAAGGAAACAAAAAGCATCGAAACAGCTTTGAAACGAAATGAGGGCACTCAGAACGTTTTGAAAGTTTCAAAATGTTTCAGGTTTCGAAGCAGCCCAGCGGTGGGAGGCAGGGGAGAGCCAGGGCTGCGCTCTGAGTGGCTCCATAACCCCATGTAGCACAGCCTTGCCTCTCCTCTGCCTCCCGCTGCTGGGCTGTGCTCCGTGGGGCTGGCGGAGCCGATCCGTGTGCAAGGCCGGCTCTGCCTGCCTCCTGCCACCGGGCTGCACTCTGATCGGCTCTGCCAGCCCCATGGAGCTCAGCCCGGTGGCAGGAGATGGAGTGCAGCCCTGGCTCTGCCCATCTCCTGCTGCCTGGCTGTGCTCTGATCGGCTCTGCCAGCCCCATGGGGCTGTGGAGGTGGCAGCCTGTTGTCAATTGGCACAGCCTCCTGTCATCTGGCACAGATCTGGGGGTCCACACCCCCGGCATAGCCCTGCAGCCCTCCTGGGGGTGTGAGCCCCCAGATCTGCAGGTGACAGGAGGTTGCTGCTGCCGGCAAGTGTCACGAATTTTGCTTTCATGACTTTGAGGTGCAGTTTCTACAACGGTTTAGGCATTTTCATGGTTCCCCATTATAGCCTATAGGTGAAAAATTGAAACAAGTCTAAACAGCGAAACAGTTTCGACAAAACAGAACAGGACAGTGCTTTGAAATGCAATGAAATGATGAAATGAAACACTGTCCCTTTGAAATGGCGAAACAGATGTCAAAACGAAATGATAGTGTTTTGCACAGCCCTAGTCATTAGCATTACAGCCATGGAAAGCGAGACAAATAGTCGTGTATCACCCAGTGACTGATGAGTGGCAGAATCAGAAGCTACAACTGATTCCTGCTCCATAGCAGCTACTGACCTCTCTCTGTAAGAAATGCTGACAACAGCCACCTCCTATAGAGCACTTGGAGCTGCTCTGTAATCCAGGCTCTTGCTATGCAAGCCAGGTCTATGAACCAGCCCTGGGGCTCTCTGTGATACCCGGATATTGCTACAAGGCACAAGAGGAGACCAGGCAGCAGATCCCAGCTCCAGCCTCACTCCCATGTCTCAGCAGGCTAAGGACTAGTGGCCAACAACCAGCTGCTTCAGCTTGTGCCTCTCTCTCTCTCTTGCTCTTTCTCTCTCCTCCTGCCCGCCAGAGATGCCTGCAGGCTCTTCTCACTGGCTTGATGCTGGCTGCAGTTTTCCTTTATCTCAGCAGCTATTACAAAAAGTGAGATAAAGATACTGACTTCACCCTTATGTCTGAATTTTCTGTACTGAGCCACAGAGCTTTAGCCCTACTGGGCACGGATACAGCTTAAAACCCTCAGAGAACCAATAGGATCCGTAGAGAGAGAGAGAGAGATGGTGAAGGTCAGCATGCATGTCTCTCCCTGGAGGAGCCTGTCTCAGGCCCATGTGAGAGCTCTAATCTCAGCCACTTCCTCTTTTGGCAAAGAAGGTGGGATAGTCTGGACCCTCATGGCTGCCAGAAAACCACTTCACCTATTTCTTCCCCAGTCACTGAGCATGATGTGACTCAGCAACACTTCCAACTCTGGCTCCCTCTAAGAAGCTCCCTCTATAGAGAAAGGATTGTTTCTTGACCTAGCGTTGACAATTGTGACAGTCCTGTGTTGCCAGGATGAACCTTAGGGCTGGAGGGATACCTCAGACAGAGGTTACACAGTACGTTCATTGTCATGCAGAAAGGAACCCAGGAGCCTTTTCCATTTCCTGCAGGGATCATTTTTCCCTAATCTTGATTCTGAGCCTATATCATGCGTTATATGTCCTGTATCTGGGGCTCAGCAAGTCCAGAGGTAGGCTTGTTTGGTAGGAACAATTCCTTTAGCTTTAGCGAGCTACAGGAGCAATGGAACAAGCATGTACAACTGGTTTGTGAAGCCAAGTAGCCTCTGTACTTTCACTGATTTCCAGCTGGCCAAACTGCCCATCTGTTTTAGGCGATCTCAGAGTTTGGCCAGGTTATTCAAAATTAGGCTGGGGTTTTGGCATTTCAGCAAACTTTCTCACCGTTTTGTGCAAGAAACCAGCTCTGTATAACAAGACCCTAAAATGAAGTCAGTACGTCTTGTCTTTGCCTTTAGCACAAGCAAACTGTTGAACACAATCCTTCCCATGCCGTGCAGGGCTTAGCATGGGTATGCTGGGTAGCACAATAGGTGTGATGATTAACGCAAAGGATGACACTATGCTATTGATTCCACACTGGCTTTTTTAGAAAGGATTTAGGTTTACAAATATAACTCCTCTAATAGGTCCCCACAACAGGTCCAGTTTTAAAATGTTTATTAAAAAATGGAGGCTTTTCACCATCTTGTCTCTTGACTATGTCTATCTCTGTTTCTTCTCAAAACTTACTTCTCCAGAAATGATCTCTGCATTGATCATTTATTCAAGCTTTTACTGCACTTGGAAATACACAAACCTTTTTTATGTTAAGGGCAGTGTGCATTTATCATCAGTAGTATCTCCCTGGTCTACAAAAATCCAAAGGTTTCCTAAGCCTAACAGTCTACAAGGCTAATGTGGTTAAGGCCCACTTGCTTCTGTAGCCAACACCACACAGGGGAGAGACATGGTCAGCATCTCCTCCAGCTTCCTTTGACTCCTCATGTACTCTTTTATATTCAGATCAACTAGGGGTAGGTAGCCTTTGGCATAGAGGCAGAACTGTAGCCAAACCCATGCCTCACCTAGAGCCATAGCAAGATGCCTGAACCACTCTGCTACCACATTCCAGTGCCATGGCGCACTGACATCTCTTTTCTGTTCTTGCCCATGCCAGCCAGAATGAAATGCTTATCTTATTCAGTTCTTCACAGAGCCATGGTCTGTGGACAAGCACAGCTCTGTGTGCATGTAGATGTGTACATCTCTATGGTGTTTGTGGCTCTTGGTACCAAAAGCCCCTTTGCTGCAAGAGACTGATAATGTGACTTAGATATAAGGAGCATGGGAGCTCATTGACATGGCACTTTAACCCTACAACCGTAGAAAAGCTTTGACAGCAAAGGAAGGTGAGGAAAAAGCCCCACCATGCACACAGAGTGGAAAAAAATGTTACTTGAACCAAACCCGAAGCTTTAATGATTCTGAAATCAGAGGAACCTGCAGCTTTTTCGAAATGTTAAGCAAACCAGATACAGTCTCATGACACTCCTTTTCCAGCTGCCAACATCTGGGATTCTAGTCTTGGATCTGCCTGTAACCCAGAAAGTAGACGCCAAGAAGTTGGATTTAAAAAATAAGCCTTGCTTGAAGTTAACATTTTTTATTCCTAGAGTTTTTTCTTGCTTTCTCCTTTCATGTATTTTGATGACTGGAGCTTTTTGGCTCTGTGAAACAGAGTGAATGGCTTGCTCACTCTTGTGCCTGGCCAGACCAGTGCTGAGTAGTCTGTAGGCTCAAACATTATGTGCAATTTCAAAGCCTTGCTATGTCATCAGCACTGGCCTCCTTCCATCTTGGAGGCAGTATTTCCCAGTCCTTTCCTACAGTCCCAGAGAGAGAATAAAGTTGCTTACCCTTTTGCAAGTAAGTTCTTGTAAATAAACAGCAAAACAAGATAGGTAGGTAGGGCCATATTGTGAACAGCAGAGAGCATGCTGGGCAAAGATGCCTCCCAGAGAGCCCAATGCTTAGCAAGTACAGTCTGTCAGGTCTCCAACCCCTGCCCCCCCCAGCTGTGGTGCAGATGCAGCTTCTCACTGTCCAGCCTTGGCACAGGTGAAGCCCCCTGCCATCAACATGCCATGGCCACCCCCTGGTTCATTAGGTGGGATCCAGTGGGTTTGCAAGCTGGGCATGGCCCACAGGCCACACATTGCTGGCTCCTGCTTTAGGACATCTTGCCATGAGGAGTTATGAAGTTTGGTTATGCCAGGTGTGATGTATTTCTCTTCAGAAGCTGTGTATTTGCCACTTTTCACCTTCTGTGACCCTCCCCTTCTCCCGCTGTCCATTCTTGAGGCACCTTATCTATTGTCGTGTCTCCTCTGATCCAAGTCTTCAAAGAGGGAAATGATCCAAGAACTTTCCTGGGCACTCCCCTTTCTCCTGCCTACCCACCTATCTAATGCTTCAGGGTCCTTTTTAAGTAGGGTGCTGGTGTGACCTGTCCTGTGAACACTACTCCAGGTGATTGCTTTAAGTTCCTAGAAGCTGAGCTGAACAGCCTGGGACCCATCCTGCTATGCTCTTTGCCAACTTTGGCTAGCCAGACTGATATTTTGTTAAGGAATCATATCTGGGTTTTGGCCCCAATATATTCCTGACCCCTGAATGTGGAAGACATAGTGGCCACAAAGGAATGGGGGTGGCTGAGCTGGCACAGGGATAGAAACTTGCCTGAACTTTCTGTATGTCCAGAGAAGCTTAGTAGATATTTTTGGGTAAGCCAACAAGCTGGGATGGTCACACAGTTCTGCACTGGGGCTGACTGACCCTCCGCTCACAGCTTACCTTGCAACCCCCTCCCACCACCTTCTAAAGCTGTTGGGTATCTATCTGTCTATATTCTGCCATGCTGCAGCAAGCTGTCACCAGGGAAGCACTGCATCCCCCATCCCCCTCTACACTCTCCCAGCATTCACAGCAGGCCCAGCGGGGCGGACGCAAAACCATGGAGCTGGACACAAGTGCTTGGCCTAGGATCCTGTCCCTCTTGGCTGCCAGATCTCTTGTTGCCTCTGCCATTCGCCAACGAAACTTGAGCTCATTGGTCACGGTGTGTGTCCAGAATGAGCAGCTCAGCCAGGGGAATGAGCTGATGATGTTCAGGACCTGGCAGTGACTTCCCCTGTCACAGGGATAAAGCATTAGGAACAAAGAGGTAGAAAAGAAAGAATAAAGACTCAGCCTCTGTGCGCAAAGAGAGATGGCTGGGCTGGCGCCGGGACAGGCACTTTTTACAGTGTCATGGGGCTCACCAGGCCTCCAGAGGGTGTCCTCATTTTACCTGTGTGTGAACGGGACAGAGGGCACCCAGCTCACATCTGGGATGGCATGGCCCTGGCTACTTGTACAGATCCCATCTAGCTTGCCCTTGTGGCCATATGGCTGAGGGGTGGTGAAGCTTAGGGGCATCCAAACTGAACCCCAAGGCTTGGGCCTGCACATAGGATGCCTGCCAAAAAATGTTGGAAATATCTGAAGCCCCTGGTGGGGGTGGAGGATGTTTGCTGGTTGTAGGGCCACTTATGGTGCTGGACTGACTCATGGATTTGGACTTGATTTGGCTGATTTGGTCTGGGACGCGAAAAATGTCTTTAAAAAACCAACCAACCAAACAAAACTTGTACAGATCCCATCACTGGCTTCATTAGTGACCAGAACCAGCCATCCTAGAGAGCCTCACAGCTGCTTGGGACAAACTTGACAATAGTAGCAACTGAGCTCAGGGAACCTGGCTCAGTGATTTTTCAAGCTGCTGAAGTGCTGCGTAGGATCCGCAGCAGTCACCCTACTGTTCTGTTTGCGTGTCTCCAGCAATGACCGAGATAGATCAATGCACAGCTCCAGTACTTTAGCCAGCCTTTCTGCCAGCACCGGAAGAACATGGATGCACCTATGATAATTGTCTTTAGGCAAGCCTGTGGGCAACTGAGCCAGGATCCTTCAGATCTACAAGCACCAGCTATAACCACTTGAGAGCTAGAGAGACAATTCTCACTGAGGGCTTTAAGAATTCATAGCATCTGCAGACTGGGTATGGAGAACACCCGCTACCATGCTCATTAGTGGGTTACATACACATGCAGGTCTTTCAGTGTAGCATGCCTATGATGCACAAGCCCTTCTTGGGGCCTAGCTGGAAGTTAGAGCAACAGGCCACCAATTCCTGAAGTTGGCAAGGAGGGGTCTAATGACAACCTTTGAGTCCTAACAGCCGACACACCAGGAACTTGCAAGCTGAGGTGACTATGACTGGAGCCTGTGCACGTGGGGTGAATCCTCTTCTCCCAGTGGGGCTGCAATGCTGGGCAGCTGCCCTTTTAGCTCCCCTGTTCCTCCTCCCAAATGAAGCTGGGACACCTGGACATGGAGGTACTCCAGGACAAGGGCTTTGGAGTGTGATAAGAGCTGCCAAGCAGGGTCCTTCAGATCTCCCCCTTCCCTCTTGCCACGTGCTACCCAGACTGAAGCACAGGAGGTGCAGCTGTTTCCTTGGCAGCGTGCCTTCTGCCTGCTCAGGCTTAGCAAATATAAATAGAAATGTGTGTGT
>NW_017728944.1:2933064-3024134 GCF_001723895.1 Crocodylus porosus
GGATGGGGAGGAGGTCTCTGTTGTGGTTACCATGCTGGGTAGCTACAGATCTCTTGGGGAAGAGCCAATCTAAGACACTGTCATGTAGCCAGGGGTGAAATGCTCTGAGGCCCTCGCTGGCCAATTGGTAAAGTGTCCTTGTCACTGCTCAATGCTGAGGATTTCCTGGTAGCTGGGAATTCTGCAAGGGGTTGCTCTGGCCAAGGCTGCTGTCTTTGTTAGCAGCCACCCTGCAACATGTCCATGCCCCAGGATTGAACAGAGGCACAGGTGTGCAGCCACCCTGCAGGTGACTGGGATCCTGCACACACATCAGCTAGAACATGACCAGCATCTCCAGCCAGGGAATGGGCTTGTTACTGGCAGGGGGTAAGACAGCTCCCTTGACATAGGGATGTAGGGCATTGCAAAGTGGGCTCAGTAAGTGGCTTGGAGGCTTTCATATGGAAACAAGGTTGAGGGGCTATTCTCTGTCCTACAGGGCATGGGGCAGGAGGAGGTGGGGGGAGTGTGCAGTGTCATCAAAACAGCCCCTTTTCTGGTACCAAGTGAACACATGCAGCCCTACCCTCAGGAGTGGTCTGACAATAGCGGCCAATGGAGCACCCAGGTACCATGGGCAGACCTGAGCTACTGCCAGCAGAAACCCCAACATTTACATGTAGCCCTACTAACCACCTAATGCATGCAATCCAGCACTCCAAAAACTTATCCATCAACCCACCCAACACTTATGGACAACACTATGACCACAGAGTGACACCAACAATCCAGCACCCCAAATCATTATCAACATACCACCCCTCCCAAAATGAAGGTGCCAAGTGGCAATGAACAACAAATGCGTGTACAAAACAAGGAGTATTATAAGTGCTCAGCCCCAGAATAAAGGGTGAAATGGTGCTGAGGCAGAGAGGGGGGAGGCAAGGGCAGGTCATTGTCAGCCCAAGGCCTAACATTAGATGCTTTACCCAACAAAGGCCCGCATGCTATTTCCCTCAGAGTGGGAAAAAGGGGAGGGTCCTTGTCATCCAGGCTTTGCTTAGACATTGTGCGGAAGAATGGCTGCTGTGTGATCCCAAGTGTGAGCAAACTCTGTATCCTACATACATTACCAGGAAGGCAGGCCAATTTTTGCATAACTGATGGAAACTTTTACTCAGCTGGTTTGGAAAGGGGCTAGAGTATGCAAGCATCCTAGAGTCCCGGAGGGAGTGGGCTGGGCAGCCTCATGAAAGAGCATAGGAGAAGATGGGAAGGCAACCAGAAGAGGGCTGCCAGCAGGCCAGCCCAGTGGGGCAGGGGGCCAGGGCTGGCAGACAGAGCAGTTTCACAGGCTTCGCTCCTACCTATTAAACTGCCTTGTTGGGCTGTGTCCGTGCATGTGGCAAGGTGACCACAAGCTGGGCTGCAGTGTCCTCTGAGGCAGTTTGGGCACCACTGGGAAGGGCTGGGGGGATTCTCAGCTGCACTGGGGCAGAGGTGGCAGCTGGCATAAGAGAGTTTCTCATGGAAACAGCTCCAAGCCCCCTGTGGAGTCACAACAAAAGCTGATTGGGGGGGGGGGGGGCGGAGGAGAAAAAAGAATGAACAAAATTTCCCTGCATGCACTGTTGGCTGTTGCTGCAGCCAGTGGCTTTCTGGCAGCCAGTGGCTTTCTCAAGAAGACAGCTTGAGGAGGAGGAGGAGGAGGAGGAGGAGGGGGTGGCTGGATACTGAAGGAAAGGTAGAATGTCTCAGTGGCTAGGGCACTGGCCTTTAACTTGGGACACGGGGGGGGTGTCCCGGCTCCTTCTCTGCCAACAGACTTCCTTGGTGGCCTTAGGTAAGTCACTTAGCATCTCTGCATCTTGGCTCTCTGGCCTGTATCATGGAGCCAGTGGCACTGCTGTATCTTGCAGTAGTATTGCGGGGACAGAAAGGGTAAAGACAGAGTGTGACCAGGTCAGACAAGCCCCATGGGTAGATGGGAGCCAGATTCAGGTCAGGACATCTTTATTCTGTTACCCGTCCTGCCGCTAATTCACTGAATGACTTTTGGCACATCACTTCACCCTCTTGTGCCCTTCTTTCCCTCATTTGTTTGATGGATACTAATAACCACCCTTTCCCCTGCTTCCTTTCTCCTTACCCTGTAAACTCTACAAGGAAGGACGTTGCCTGTACAGCACCAAGCACATTCAAACTCATGACCATGAATGTCTTGAGCCCCTTGACACTATAGCTAGTGCCAAGTTAATCTATCCAGGCTTGACTGGGCTTCCCTGACATGGTTCCTTAGTCAGCATGGTCACATGGCACAGGACACAACCATAGCTGAGCCACATGGGCTTGTTCTACATGTCTGTTTGTATTGGTGCATTCTAGGCAGGTACGAGAGGCTGTCTGGAGCTGGTGGAGCCAGGGGAAGGGAATGCATACTTCCCAGTAGTGCGGTGGATGCTGGGACATCCTGTGCTCAGAGCCCAAGGTTGGGGAGAATGTGGCAATATGGTCAATGCAGATAGACGCAGCAAATGCATCAGCGTTTTTGTAGTCACATGCCTGGGAACCACATGTTAATGGTGCTGGGGCTGATGGAGCCACAAGCTGAGTCAGTCAGGTCACAAACACTACTCAGGTATACAACATGGCTGGCTTGTGGCTCAGGAGACATGCACCAGTGTGGGGAGAGGGGATGAGGCAGAAGGAAAGAAGCACAAATGGGCATGGATGGAGGCTGAGGGGACTGTGGCAGCAACTACCTCTGCCACAAGCAATGCCCACAGCCCAAATCACTGCAAGACCCTCTGGTTATTTTTGCAGAAAAGGAGGAGATTGATCACCCCAACAACAGCTTCAGCCCCTGCAGCATCCAAGACCGGAAATGCCATCAGAAGCAGCAGGCGAAATCCCGTGAACGGGCCAACAACGGTGTCAAGATGAGGAGTACGCACATCCGGGATGAGACAAGACCAATAGTGAGATGCCCCATTTCTCTTCTTCCCCTCCCAGTAGCCCTTTCCCTTGGGGCTGGACCAGTTTGTGAGGGAGCTGCCATTGCAGCTGCACAGGGGTAAAATTAGTGACCTGTGGTCCTAATGCTTTGGTCAGGTGCCTGTTAGGACATGTCTCTATGGCACACAGGAGCATAGGATCATAGGCAAGTAGGGCTGGAAGGGACCCAGGAGGTCATCTAGTCCAGCCCCTGCTCAAGGCAGGATTGTTCCTGACTAAAACATCCCAGCCAAGTGTCTGTCCAACTTGATTTTGAAAATAGCCACAGATGGAGATTCCACAACATTTCTGGGTAGCCTGTTTCAGTGCTTATTTCCCCAACACTTAATGTAACCAAAACAGATATATTACTTCCCGTCCAGGAGTTGGCATCCCTGGAGCAGGCATGGGGTGTCCTAGCATGGTGCTGTGTAGCTGGCTATTTCCTTAGAAGCCAGTAGGGTGGTGGTTCTCAACCTTTTTAGACTTAAATCACCCCTTGGAACATGCCAACTCTTAGTTTTCACTTATTTTTTGACTATGGATGAAACCTAGAGCAATTCTTCTGTTGCAAAGAACTCAGAAAGTCCAGAGCAGGTTATCATGTCTTTAACACAATATAGATTCCTATTTGAAATCTCTGGGTTTATCTTGTGAATCACGTTTGCATGCCTAATGATGTTAACATTGTGCAGTACCCTTGAAAGGGTCTGAAGGCATCCCAGTGTGCCGCGGCTCCCTGGTTGAGAATCACTGTCATAGGGGGTGCTTCTGTGCAAGGATCTGCTGACAGCTGGAGTTTGTACTGTCCACATCAGCAGGGGGTACTCTTGCAACAATGGCTAGCATGGGGCAGTATATGCACTCTCCAGTGCACTAGCAAGTGACCACTAGTAGGGGGTTAGAGAAACAGATTCCTTACTGAGGGTGGGATGTGGAAAAACTCCTAGGGTTGTCAGTGATGATCTGGGAACAGTGATGAGAATGGTGTCTCTTTGGTATTTGGCAATCAAAAGGGCTAAACTAGGACATGGTGATTTTCCAGAGACAAGAGGGATGTTTTATTCCAGGGGTAGCCAGTCTGCAGTATGCATGTTGCAAGTGGCACAGGCAGCCTCTGTGTGGCACATAGCGAACAAGGGAGGGACAGGTAGCATGGTGGCAGATAGGACCGGAAGCAGACGGCAGAGCAGCGTATCAGACAGGGAGCACAGAGCAGGGAGCAGAAAGCGGAGCAGCAGATTGGGCAGGAGAAGGGCACTGGTGTGGCACTCAGGGAGGGTGTGGGGCTAATTTCTGGCATGCCTGCTAAAAGGTTTGTCCTGTACCATTTTATCTCATGCCACTTCTTTCCTGGGGGGGTTTACAGACACCTCTTCCACCCAGGGGACCATTGGCTAGAGAGGACAATAGAACTGCCCTGCCAGCTGTTCACCTTCTGGGCTCTCTCTCTAGGAGGACATGATAGTTTGCAATAGAGGGTGGTTTCAGCCTGTTTCTGTGGGTGCTGAATGTGGAGGGAGATGGGTATATCCCATCCTTCTTTGATGGGGGTCTTGATAGCTGCTGCATTTTTAGGCGCAGGGTTCCTGCCAGAGTGAGCTGCACAGAGCTCTGGAGAGACTAGCTGCCTCCCAGGGCCGAACTCATGAGGACTTGTACATCATCCCCATCCCAAACTGTGACCGCAATGGGAACTTCCATCCGAAGCAGGTACGGACAGAGCACATGTCTCACCCTGAGCCAGCCACCCCATGGTACTCTCAAAGGGCACGTGTGTTGGAGACCATGAGAGAGGCTGTTCTTCTGGGCATAACTTTACAGACCCAGTGGGTAGTAAGGCTCAGTGAAGGAAGTGATAGGTGGTTTTGTGGCTGAGACACAAGAGTCTCAGCCAGGACTCCTGAGTCAACTCCTAGGTGACCCTGAATCTGGATCCCAGGCCTACTTTTTCAAAAGGTGGGCTACCTTAAGTTTCTCCTGATTTCAGCTCTTGTGAATATCAGGTCCTAGGGATCTCAAGCTGGGCACCCAGAGCTAGAAGGAACCATTCAAGAGCTCAGCCTTTCCCTGTCTGTCTCTCGTTCTGCTGGTCTGCAAGATGGGGATGGTTATGCCCACCCCTGTACCTCACTGAGCTGGACTGTGGATCCTTGGCTTGGAAGGTGCTACGGCTAGGCATTTTTCTGAGTCTCCAAAACATGGGTTGCTTGTGTGACCAGCCTTCTGCAGCTGACCTTACTCAGACTGTGCAAGCTGTTTGTTATTTGAGTAATGCTTGCACTACTAGGTCTGCAACTGCTGTGGGCCAGATTCTGCCTGGGTGAATCTCCTAATGTGAGAAACCTATCTCCCACTGAAGTCAGAGAAGGTGAGGACCAGAAGAGACCTTCTGGGTGTCCTGTCCTCTGCTTTGGCAGTTAACCATACCATATATTCCATGGCACCGCATGTCAAGCAAGGGGTGTGCCAAGAAGGGTAGACTCTATTGCTGGACTATTTGCCCAGTTCAGTGGTCTCCTGTTGAAATCATTGGGATATCTACCCTTCTGATGAAGGGGCCTCTTGCTGAGTCCCTGGAGTTATAGAGCAGTGAGTTGCCTTGGCAGAACAGGTGAGCTTGTTGCTTGGCTGCCCAAGCACACAGCTGCCCAAGCACACAGCTCATGTGGAAAGTCCTCTCTGCAGGCCCAGCAGGCAATAACCTGACCTCTTCCCTGCCCATATCTCTCCTAGTGTCACCCGGCTCTGGATGGGCAACGTGGGAAATGCTGGTGTGTGGACCGGAAAACAGGCGTCAAGCTGCCAGGCTTCCCCGAGCTGAAAGGGGACTTGGATTGCCACCAGCCAGCTGATGGCGTGCGAGAGTGACCCCATGGTAAAAGGGGACTATGAGATTTCCTTGGCGACCTGCTGAGGCTGAACAAACCCATTGGTGCTGTCTAGGAGTGGGAAGGAAGGGACACTACCACAAAACAACTCCCTGTGCCTAGGGGATCCCAGGCTGTACTCTCGTCCCAGGCAGAACGGCACCCCCATCCTGCAAAACATCGATGCCCTGCTCTGCAGCCGCTACCTGCCCCTCTTTGATCCTCACTTTGATCCTACCCCCAGCTCTGGACATGGACCTGGGGGCTCCTGCCTGCCCCAGGCTACAGACCAGGCTTGGGTTAGGCACATGTGCCAAAATGACCACTAGCTACGGACACCACAAGGGCTTTCCCATTTGGGACACCTCCTGCCATCCTTTCCCCCTTTCTGACAACCTCAAGGGGGATAGTCCCCTCCCCAGCCTTTCCCACTTTGCTCCAGTCCAGGTAGCTGGGAAAAGGTTTCTCTTGTCAAGGGACAGCTGGGGGCTCTTTGCCAGGGCACAGAAATTATGGTAGTGGCTGCGGTGTCTGCACAGCCTCCCCTACCCCCCTGCATTCTCTGCTCCCCATGGCTGCTAAAGGGAGCTGTGGAGTCCCCAGCACAGGTGTGGGGATGCGCTGTATCTATTTTGAGGGAAGCAGGGGCTATTTTGAGATCACTATGCCAAAGTTCAAAGAAGGAGAGAAACAGAAATAGCCTCCAAGGCTTGGCTGCCACCAAGCATTTGGCATACGTTACATACTGGGTTATGTTCCTACTCAACAAGGCTGCAGGGCTGTTGTGTTCTCAGCCCTGTCTCCCACCCCACAAACTGTTTTTAATGTGATCACACCATAATGGGTGCAAGGATTTCCTAGTGTCCCATGCCCTCTCTTCTATGCTGGCATATTGCCAGGGCTAGTTTAAAGCACAGGACCTAGACACTCCTGCCCATGATCTAGGTCCTGGAGTCATGTCATTGCACCAGAGCCTCAGCTTTCCTGGAAAGAAAATGGTGCCCAGCTCTCATGGGTTTTCAGAAAGCAGCTCAAAAATGTGACCCAGGTGTGAAGGATGGATGCAGCAGCATCTTCCTGAGTCTGCAGACAGCCTGAACTAAGAGCTCTGAGAAGGGGAATGGCTACATTCATCTCAATGGGGTGTTGACTCCAACACCCATCGTTTTGACTTTGTTAGCCCCCACAGCAGAGGACATTGTGTGGCAGGAGGAGATGAATATGGTGAGCCTGGTTCCTTTCTGTCCCAGGCCCAGTAAGCACTGGGATTTCCTTACCACCACCCTTTTCCGTTGTGGGGGCAGGGGAACATCAGCCTGCCAAAAGAGGCATATTATAGCAGATGCCAGCAGACAGCACTTGGATGGGTGGCATTTGCCACTTTTGCCTGAGTTGGGATGTGGGGGGTGGAATGGGGATGCCGTGTCAAAGAAACCTCCTTGTTCCCTGGCTGTCCAGCCTGTTGCCAGACAAGGCAGCATGTCTCCATGTGAATGCATGTGTGTATGGGTGAGCGTGGAGGTACGAGTGTGGAGGTGAGTGGTAACTGCTTGCTGATCTGCAGCTGGTGGCAGTAGGGATGAGAACAAGAAGACACCTAAGAAAGTCTCTGGGGAGGCAAGGGAGTCCCAGTAGGAGGATCCACCTGTAAGAAGCCCTTCCTGTCCCATGTGCAGTATCAAAAATTCTTACAATTTAATCCCATGCCTTAGTGTTTTTCCCTAAGCCCCAGCTCCTGGAAAGGACACTTTGGGCCATCCTGGCTCTAGAGAAGAGCATGAAGGTGTAACTCAGCTGTTCCCTAAAGTTTCAGCAACCAAGAGACATGTAACATGAGCCCTAAATTTAGCTTTTTTTTTACTCTTGTGCTTTTTAAGCAAATCTCTTGATTACTGGGTGGTTCTACCTCCTGCTTTTGGAACACTTGGGATGGGCCAGATGGGTGCAGCCATCCGTATTTCAGGAAATGGGTCCTGAAGGTCATTGTCAAAAGGTCATCAGAGCCAGAACTTTCTGAGCTGAGGTAGGCAAGAAGCAGACTCTCACACCGCCAACTGCAACCCCAGCCTTACTGAACTCTGGGAAAATCCCCATGCTGGTCCCTCTCCTGGTCCCTCTCCCTATAACAACTCTCCTGCAGATCCTAGTCCAGGGCTCGGCAACATTTTTGACTTGTGTGCCAAAAACACCCCAACCCTGACCCACACCTCGGCTTGGAGTGCCAGGAGCAGACTGCAGGGGAGCCACGAGCGGCCCAATCCTTGTGGCTGGGGCTGGCTGCATGCGTGTCTCCAGGTAGACGGCCGAGGAGGGGCTGGGGTTGCACTGTCCCAGGCCCCTCCCCTGCCATTTGCCTAGTGGTGCGTGTGCACCCGCCACTGCCGCAGAGCCTGGCTGGGGCTCCGGAGCCTGGTGCTGCTATTTGCACCCTGGCTGCCTTCTGTGAGCAGCCCAGGCTCCATAACTGGTGGCAGCTTCCCAGAGCCCAAGCCAGTTGTAGTGTGCCGAGCAAAATGGCCTTGCATGCCATGCTCTGATGCCTGCTGACCCCTATCCTAGCCCCATCACAGCGCCAAACTTATCAGCATTCTGTAGCCAGGGCCTCTCTCTCCTAATCATCCTGAAAAAAAAAGATCCCTTCCCTTTGCTTTGGGCCAGGTTGTCGGGGTAAGCAGAAGATAAGCAGAATGGGGCTGACCAAGCCTAGGTGTGGAAGGATACTCAGGGTTCCAGGGTGAGACCCACAGCAGCATTGCAGAGCTCATGTCCTTTCTTAGAAGTGAGATCCTTTCACTAGTGAAAACCAGCACATGCTGCACTGGCCCCTGTTTGCTAGTTTGCATCAGCTCTGGGTACCCCTCACTATCCCGACTGCGTTCGTCCATTCTTAGAAAAACATCCCTCTGTTTTAACTTCTCCATAGCAGCAAAGAGCCATTTAGAAAGAGCAAACAATGATTGATGGCTGGAGAATTTTGAGCCCATCCTGGAAGCAGGCTGGAGCCCTGAGCTGTCAGCGGCTGCTCTCTGTTGACTTGAGAGTCAGGTGGTGAGTTCTGGCTGGCGCATTCACTTGCAGTGGGTTTATGCTGGGCACTGGGGGTGGGGGTGAGGGTGTGGGCTGGAGAAGTGCTCTCCTTGTACTGGAACAGTTGTGTGCTGGGCCTAAGATTTATGGTCTTGCCTCACTGTCCTTCCAATGTTTTGACTCGGAGACCTCCGCAGAGTGATTTATAAGGGGAACTACGTGAGCCTTCTCTCCCCACCTCCTCCTTCTCCTCCTTCCTGGAATCCTTTGCTTTCAAGGCACTTCCCTTTGCAGAGGAGGAGCAGATAAGATCAGCTTGGGGTTCAGATCCTCATTGCTTCCTGGCAGCTGCTGAGTTGTTTTTCTTTCCCCTTTTTTATGCCGACTCCACTGACGAACATACAAGGCTGCAGGACGAATGAGTGGAGCCAAGGCTCCTGTCGGCACAAATCCACCCTAAACCTGACAGCTTGCTAACCCCTCTTCTCCCTCACCTCCTGCAGCCAGCACACCCCTCTGGGGATATCAGTTTACCAGAGCAGGAGCTAGAGAGGCAGGAAGGCAGTGGCTCTGAGACCTGTACCAGGGCAGCAGAGATGGGAGTGGAAACATTGGCTGCAAGGACTGAGATGGACATAATCACCCTTCTCAGACCCCCAAAGAGGCAGCAGACCACACTGAGAGCCCCCCAAGGAAAGTCAAGCTGGTGGGAGAGTCTATACCAAACACCTAGTACATGTTAGGCATGCCTGTGCTTGGAGCTGGCTCCCCCTGTAGTCATTGGTGCAATTTATATTCAGGGCTGCATTGGCTGCTAAACCTGGGGGGTCTTGGTTCTCTCTGTGCTGGAAGGCCCTTCACCTTTATTCCATTAGCAAAGCAGCCAGGGCAGGGAGAGTGATGACCTCTCTTTTAAATAATGCCAGGCTACACAGAGGCTGTGCAGTGTTCCCTGATTTGAGTGTGGGCTGCATTCAGAGCACTGCTGGTTTGCCTCACCAGCTATTCTGAAAATTCAGAAAAATACTGTTTCAATTCAACCCAAAAGGAAAAGATTTTTAAAATTTTGGGTGAGTGGAACAGCAGGGGAAAAAAAGAGGCTGTTTTGTGGGGAAAGAAGCAGCTGACTTGGATTCTAAAGGGATTTCTTTTGAGAGGTTTTTCAATATTTTAAAAGTAAAAAAGAGGGAGATTGTGAAACAAAACCTCTTTTTTGGTTCCAAAACTATAGATGCTTCATTTGTGTTCAAGTGAAATGCTTCAGCATTGTTTCATTGTTGTTTTCCATCCCCAACTAGACAGTTCAACAAACCCAAGACAACTCTGCGAGTTGTTTCTAGCTCCCCCCATCAGCAGCCTTTTTTTGCTAGAAAAAGAAATCAACTGAAAGAGTTTTGTCCAGCTTTTTGCATAAGCTTGTTCATACTTTGGCAAGGGGTCCCTTGTCCATAAAGGACTGGTTGGTTCCTTCAGGGTTGGCTTTAACATTGCTGCCCTATATTATGGTGCATGAATACTGCCATCCAGAAGTAAAGCCTGGGGCAGCAATGCTGGTAAGAAATGCTGTCAAAATGACTTTTAGACCACAAGACACCATTTTTATTGAAATCAAAATATTTTCCCTTCCTCTTCCAAAGGCACTGATTTTGATGACATTTTATTTCAAATCCTGTACCTTCTAAAGGATGCATTTGTATAGCATCCAAACAGCCCATCGGCACATTTTCGGAATGAAACCTTTTGATCTTTTGGCATGTTGAAACCAAACTTGCTGCTTTCTCAGGACATTGCTCTGTGGGAAGTTGCCATGTTTTTTGTTTTCATTTGGTTTGGAAAGTGGAAAAAAAGTGTCAAAATGGTGGAATTTGTCTTTGAATGAGAAACCCAGGTCCTTCCCAGCACTACCCCACCATGAGATTTCATTTCCTTCCCCACTGGTTGGAAGGTGACTATGTGGTTACTGGCTGAAGAAGACAGGGACAGCTGCTACAACTGCAGTGCGGATCTAGGGTGATCTGGGAAAGACAGGGCACTGTGTTGAGTGCCGGCTGAGGTGAGCACATGGTCTTTTATCTCTTGTGGCAGCCAGTTCCACAGTCCAAGAGCTGTCTCCTTCCACAGACCCTACTCCTGTCTCCTGGCTGTAGGCCAGCCGTGTCATTGCTCCGTGGATCACAGCTGCTAGGCAGGAAGAGCCAGTCCCATGGGGAGTTTGGAATGTCAAGACATGGACCTTGAACTGGACTCTGGATTTGAGTTTGTTAAGCTTGGCTTTCCCTGTGTTTGCTGTCTAGGGACATGCAGTGTACACACCCGCATGCATGCCAAGTCCCTTGCAACTCCCGAAGCACATGCGTGCACATCTATGTTCCAAAGCTATCGGCCACACGTCCTTACCCTCATCAGCGTGTGTGTGTGTGTGTGTGTGTGTGTGTGTGTGTGTGTGTGTGTGTGTGTGTGTGTGAGAGAGAATGCAGTTAGTTTCCAGTGTCTTGCAAAGCACTTGTACAGAAATGTAAAGTGGGTGAGCAAGTAAAACCCCAAGGCCTGAACAACTCTGGCTTTCACGCTAAGGTGTCGTGAACATGAGTGCAAAGTGAGCGTGAAATGCTTCCATGTCACAAATCCCCACACGTGCTGGTTGAAACAGCAGACGCTCACTTTGCAGTGGTTGTGAGTGACAACCTGAGGTACCTGGCAGTGTGTGCATATATGTGTATGTGCATGGGCACATACACACAGAACTCAGGCTCGCCAAGTTTACCATGCTGTCTTTGTCCAGCCACTCCTACTTTTTACCCAGTCACCTTCTTATCGTCAATAGCTCAGCTTCTGTGTTCTGTTTATCCATTCTAGCCTCAGGAGAAAGAGGTTTTTATATATATGTATTTATATATATATAAAAACCTGAGTGATTATCTTTGAATGAAGTGCAGAACCTCATCCTGTCGCAGCAAAATGTGTGCGTGTTTGCGCATAAGCATCCAAGAATCCTCAGATAGTACAAGAGGGTAGTATTGTTTCGCCTGTGGTCACGATGCCAACTTGCTTCCTTCCCATCCCGGAGCTGAATGGATAGCTTTCTCCTTCTGCCTTTTCCCATTGCCCCCTCCAGTTAATTATGCTTCCAATTGCATGTGATTCCAAACACCATACAGACCTTCCTCCCCCACTTGCTCACCTTGTCCCCTGAGCCATGTGAGGGTTTGACTTGGGAGTCACTGCACAGCTATTTTTAACTCTTTTTATTACCTGGTGAGAAAAAACAATGTACCAAGGGTACTGCCTTCCTCCACATGTCTGCTCCCTGCACCTCTGAGTCCAAGTTGCTGTCTTCCTTAATGGCCCAAACAAGCATTCAGAGCTGCAGAGCCCCAGAGCCATGGGCAGTGGGCTGAAGTCTGTTCTGTCTCATGTACTGACGTTGCAATCACCAGCTGAATTCTGGCTGCCACTGGCTGTCACCAACTGCAAACACAGTGGCAACATCTGTGGCTGGACTTGCATATCTGAGGGGCAGTTTGTGGTGTCAGCAATCTCAACTTTTAAACTGAGCCAATTTACTAGCATAGTTCAGAATGGGGAAACAGTGGGGACTCTCCTTACCTGCTCATCCAAGACCTGAAGGCCTTTCCCTGCCCTCCAGCAAGCCCAGCGTCAAGAGCAAGCACTTTAGGATTTCAGCCCCTGGAGGATTTTGACTTCAGGCATGAAATGGACTATGGAGCATAGCTGGTCTCCAGAGTGGCCAGGGGGTTACCTGTCCTTGGTAGCACATAACAAAAGTAGCACTGAAATGAGGACAGACTCAGGCTGCATTAGTGTTCCTCACCTTAGCTAGGGGCAGGCCACTTTCTTGGGGGGCAAGGGGCATATTTTTCTTGAGGCAAATGTGACTACATAGGCGTAATGTCTCCCCAGAAGGGCTGAGCCACTCTTCCTGTCACATTCCAGAATGTGTGGTTGGCTCTGTTGGGCCTTCCCGCAACCCTAGGCCTATGCTGCCATGAGCACAGGTGGGAGTTTCCTTCCACTCCACAGGCAGCTAGTCACTCCCCACGAGGTGGGGGGTCAGCAGTAGACCTGTTCACCACACTGGCCTTCTTTGTGAATAAGCCAAGAGGAGGCCTCTTTCCCACACAGGTCACCAGTGGGACTCAGAGGACCCTCGAGCAATCTTGCATTGGCCCCCTGCAGCAGAGTGAGTTTCACTTCCCTGGGAGTCACAAGGCCCCCTGCTCCTTTGCACAAGGGCTACCACTTTCACTTTCCACTTCTGGGTTTAGCAGGCATTTGGGGAGGTCCCACTGGGTTTTTGCCTGCCGTCTCTTCCTTTAACCCTTTCCTGGTGATCCTCTAAGCTACCTGCTGCACTGCTGTTGGTCTGTTCACTTTCTATAATAAGCCCAGTACATTCAGCAGGTCAGCAGGTGTCTCATCCCTGGACATATCTGATACATTCAGCATCACCGCAGGTGCCCGCTACCTGAATATATCCAGTATATTCAGCATTGCAGCAGGTAGCTCGTACCTGATACACTTAACAGCACAGACTTATTCACCCTGGACACATATGGTACACTCAGTACTGCAGCAGGTAAAGCATACCTGATGCACATAGCAACACAGCAGATGTATTCTACCCAGTCATATCTGGTATACTCAGCATCACAGCAGGTAAATCATACCTGATACATTTAGCATCACAGCAGACGTATTCTAACTGGTCATTTCTGGTACACTCATCATCACAGCAGATAAATCATACCTGATACATTTAGCATCACAGCAAGTATATTTTACCTGGACACACCTCATACAGAGAGCATTGCAGCAGGTGTATCACAGCTAGATGTCCTGAGTACATTCAGTACTACAGTCATCATTACACATGTGCCTTTATTATAGCCTATTCCCTCTGGATACACCCAGGATAACATTTTGAGATACAGATCAAGCAAAGAATGTCCTGCTTTGTTTCATGAACAGATAGAAGCCACCTTATAAGAGCGATATACTTTTCCATTTACCTTTGGCAGGATGGTTTAAAGGCTGGTATCTTCGGCAAAAAGGGATACTGGAACCTTGTGAGGGCATTACATTTTTTCATTCATCATAAAGTGCATAAGGCTTTATCATTTTATATTGTCTCTCTTCTATAGATTAAAGCAGTATTTACATGTGATCGTTATCCAAGATAAGACTATCTAATCTCATCGCCTTTGTTCACCCCCCCTACATGATTTTTGCTGTTTCTTCTTCAGATGAAACCTCCCATATAGTGTGTTGAGAATCCCTCTGTGTGTACTGGCTTCCTGTCCTTACACAGTAAACTTGAAGCTTTATATTGTCAAAAAGAGAGAAAAAAAGAAAAAAAATGGTAATTGCTCTATTTAATTTTCACTGTTATTTAATGTGTTTCTGTTCAGTGTATTTTATCTTTATATCACTTAAAAGAAAAAGCAAATGATAAATGAACCCAAAACAAATAATACGGCGGGCGCTGGGGTGTCAGCGATGGCCTGTAAGCTGTGATTTTCTATGATACGATTCATATGTTATATGAAAAACTATATGCTTTCTAAACGAGCTGAATTAAAACTAAAAACCACACGGACTTTGCCTCCTCTTTGCTGTGCCATTTTGAAATGTCAGAAAGTGGATCAGCCTTGGTCTCTGTGCTTTTAAATGGGAGAAACACTTTGTATAGTCTCTTCTTACAGAGGCTGCCATACTTCTTTTATGTGGACACCTTAACAGCCACTCAGTGATTCCAATGTCACAATGCATTTAGGGGGCTGGGAATATTGTAGGTCAGTTTTACAGCTCAGGACACATGAAACAAGGTAAATTATTCAGCTTGTGGAAAGTCACACAGGGAACCCAGGACAGAGCTGGAACAGGGGTGGGGTTTATCTCTTGGGTGCCTTCTGCCTTGTGCAAAGGTTCAATGTTGGCCCTTGCTCTTTACTAGACAACCATACCAACAGCCACGGTATAATGGATGGCTGCTAAGCAGTTTCACTGCCCTTAATTCAAGGGAAAAGGTGGCTCCTGACTTGCCTGGGGCCCTGTGAACTCTGCGTTAGACTAATGGTCGACTGTGAACTCAACACAGGTATCCTTAGATCTAGCTCAGGGACCAGCTTTCCCACCCAATGGGGGATTAAGCATTAGTGATCTAGAGAAAATGAAGCTGAAAAAGCCAAGCCAAAGGGATTCCTTGTTCAGCAATATTACTTTAGGCATGACCACCATGCAAAGGTTGTGAAACCAGACCTGAACTTCCAAAGAGGATATGCCCTTCAGAGCCATCACCAGGCACCATCATGATAGATGCGTGCATGAAGGCAAGTTTTATCATGACAATGTACAGCCCAGGGGCCGAATCCAGCCCACAGAGGCATTGGATCTAGCCTGTGCACTGGGGGGCTTCAGCAGGGGCACTTTGCCAGTGCCAAGGCCAGGCATCAAGCAGAAGTGGTGGCAGCAGCAATGTAGCAGACAAGGAAGAAGCATTGATTTGTCTCTGATGTGAGCTGGGTTGTTCTAGCCTGCTACTTAAAAAAGTTGCCGACAGCTAATCTAGGGGAATAATTTTTGACTTGTGCCTGTGTTCACACCCCAGCCAAGGCCTCTCTCAGGGGAGAATAAACTTTTGACTTCTAAGATTCCTTTTGCAATAGGCCCAGTAGAGAAATCTAGGGCAGAAGGACAAAAAGCATCAGGGACACTTCACAACAAAATGAAAACAGATCAAGAGACTGAATGAGTTCAAAATAAAGCAAATAAATTCACTCTGGTGCCTGGTTGCATTTGGGCTTTGCTGGTATCTTTCTGTCCTCTCCACTCCTGCAGATCTTCTCAGGAGCTACGCATGTACAAACATTGGCAGTGCTGGGCTCAGACCATGCAGTTTTATTAAAGCCCAGTGACCCCTTTGCTGGGTCTGATAAAGGCACTTGCTTTGCACATTTGACGTCCGATAGGGAAGAAAATACTCCATCAACACTTCTCCATTAGAAGCAGTGGCAGTGCAGAGGCAGTTTCACAAGGTTCCACTTCCCCCGAAACGCACTTCCTCCTGCCTGAGCTGAAAATTACAGCAGCTAAATCTTGCTGGCAGCACCAGCTTCTTTTGATGAGACCGTTTTCAAGGACCCCAACTTGACCACAGACCTACTGAAGAGCTGCAGCAAAGTGGATGTGTGTGCATGTGCACATGTGTGCATGCACGTGCATCTCAGGTGGTTTGGAATAACAAAATTTAGCACAGGACATTGCACAAAGTAAAAATCCATCTGATACCTGAGTCTGACACATGTGTGAGATGGACCTTGTGTGTGTGCATGGAGGAGTGGGGGGAAGGGGTGACAGGAGAATGTGTGAGCTGGAAAGAATTTGGATATGATTTTTCAGCTGCTGGACACCCACCTCTCATTAATTTTGGTGGGAGCCTCCAGTGCTCAGCAGCTCTGACAACTGCACTAGTTTGGCAGAAGTGTGCTCAAAGTGTTTGAATGGGAAGGATATACAAAACCAGCAACAATTACCTCGTTTAAAAAGCTTTTCTATCCAACTCACATTTCTCCCCTTGGGGGCCCTGGCGTGGCCCCCACCCCCGACATTAAAACCAATTTCCTCTGGGCTGAGGCACTGCTCTGAGCCTCCCCCAGGCTGCTTGCTGTATGTTTCTGGGATGACAGGGGCTGATGATTGTCACTTGACCCCAACCCTGCACTGGTCCGTGACCTCCCATCTGTGAGCTATTGCAAGCCCTTTCCAGTCCTACCAGCCACTTCATTCCACAGAGGGTGCCATCTCCCTAGGAAGGCTAATTGTGTGAATTAATTGGTGTCAAATGCAGGCGGATTCCAGGATTCCCTGGGCCAAGAAACCTATACCCTGGAGTGAGATGGAACCTTTTCTTCCTACCTAATGGAAATCGACACCAGGAAAACCAAGCCCTCCACGTACAGATCTCATTTCGTCTCCGGAACATACCCCAGCCCGGCAGGATTCTGTCCCTCAAACAAGCATGTGTCAATCTTCATCAAAGCATTTGGTTTCAATTTTCCAATTCATTACATGTTAGGCTGTGCAAACAAACCTAGAGGCAGCCGGGGAGGGCCTCCCAGCTATGTTTTCTTAGGGCCTGAAAAAATGTTTAACTGTGGAACCATCAAACTTCTCTAGTGTCAGAATGGGAGGAAAAAGCACAGGGAAGACTGCATGGAACTGTGCCGGTGGGATGATTTCTAACAATACATGTGCCGACAGTAGCAGAGAAAGGGTTTGCATCAAGACAAGACCAAAAAGGAAGCCAAAACAAATGAGAAAGCCCGTCTCTTCCTACACAGTGGAGCAGGCCTCACAAACCAAGACATCTTAAAACATTAGCTTCTTCATTTGTGGTCTGGTAATAACCAAGATGTACCAGAGGCTCCAAACTCAGAGGAAATTGCTACCCCTAATCTAATAAATAAGACAGGCAAAAGAATTATTATCTCTGTTAGACACATGGGGGGATCAAAGCAGAAAGATCAAGTGACTTGCTCAAGGTTACACAGTGAATCAGTAGCAGAGCCAGAAATAAAACTCAGCACTCCTAAGCCCAGTCCCTGTGTTTTAGCTGCTTGTTGTTTTAGGAACTAAACAAATGGACTAACTTCCAGTTATGAGCAACTGTTTGCTATTCAAGAGTACGTAAAACTAATGGACTACATCCTGCCCTGAGTTAAGCAGGTCTCTGATCATTCCAGAAGGATTCATGGGCACCTTCCCATATCACAACATCCTAGGTTCATGACTAGGGTAGAGGCCTGGGAGGTTTCACCTATAGGTTTCATCTATTCCATCATAATGAGGGACAGCATCTTTGCAAAGCAGGACTTGAATGTTACTATGCATTTAGTTTGCTTCTTGCATGTGACCCAACCAGACTGCCATATTAATAAGGCATGGACCAATATGGACAAGGCATGCAATTTATTCAATACTTGTGCAAGCTGTTTGCAGTGCATGGTTTTGGCCAGGGGTGAACTGGGCTCCATTTTTAAACCTGGTGGAAATGGCGCTTGAGTTTCACAATGTGATATTAAGTCTAGTTTGTCAGTGGTTTTGCTGTCCTGGGATGACCCAGCAGGACACATAACTCCTCAAGTGGGGAGATTTCTCATAGTGCAGACAGCAGAGTCACTGCTCCAAGACTGCAACAGAGTTGTGCCCCCAAAGCCTTGCTCTTTGCTGTGGCCCTGGGGAGGGGAGGGGAGGGTACCATTTGGGTGCTCCCTCTAAGTTAGCACTTAGGGCTGGTGCCCTGCTCACTTCCCCACCTGACCTCCCTGTTATGCTACTGCATTATCCTCCACTATCTTCGCCAGGCCAGTATAATGCCATGTTGTTGGATCAAGAAAATAACTCCAAGTTCTTTCCAGCTATTAACTGTTCTACTACTTCTCATCCAAGTGGACAGCACAGCACTGGAACAAGTCCAGTGAGGCTCCTGGGAGCTCACCTTTACTCACTACTCCTTCGTTGTTTGCTTTGACACCAGCTCTTACCACAACCATTGGCTCACATGACTTCCCCTTCCTTACTGTTTGCTGCTTATCAGAAACACCAAGCAAATACACAGGGATCTGTATGATCCTTAGGAGCTTGGATTCCCCTGGGTGCCAAAGTGGGTCTCAACTTGTCATCATCTTTTCTTTGCTTTAAAGCAACCACCACATTTTATACTGACTTCTCTTCCTGGAGGGCGGATAGCTTGTTTCCCACAAACCATTGTTTCACTTGAGCTTTAGCGTGGATTTCTGGAGCCTGAATTTGTCAGGCATCTCTCCTGGCATGGGCTGCTCAATGATTAGCCATAACAAAGTCCAAAATGGTTATTAATGTCTCAGCCATAGCTCACGGTGTGGCCATGTCAGATTCCAGTGAATCTGCACATTCTGCTAAATCTCTTGTCACAAGAATACAAAAAAGGAAAGAAAGGAAGGAAATGACTTAGTGTCAAACTGCTTGCTTAAATTTCACTTTTCAAACCAGCTTCCCCAGTTTTCAAATGGGTGTAATTCCTTGGTCACCATCTCCATTAAATCTGAATTGATGTGAGTCCACTCACACTGATCTGGTTTCCGTTTTTGGGTCTCTCATTCTCCACCTTATCCCCGACTGTGTCTGGCCTTTCACTAGGCCTTTGAGATGCCTGATGCTGACCAGCCGTATGTTTATAACAGCTCTTCTTGGTGTGGCCATTTTGTTCCTGGCAACGTTATTTAACTATGCGGCTTCCCCTCATTTTTGCACTATTGCTGATTTCCCTCGTTTTGCAGATCAAACTTGTTGCTTTTCTGTGGTCGTTCTACAATGCCAGGAACCAGATGCAAATCCCCTCTGTCATTCTGCCTTTTGGACTCAGAGCTGCTCCTCTAGGGCTCATGACAGTCGGCTTCCCCCTTCCTCACTGACAGCTGCTTCCTCTTCTGGTTCAACACTGCAAGGAAGGATTCAAGTCCAGTGGTAAATTCCACCGCTGCCTGGAATGGCTCTGGTCTCCTTTTCCTGATCTTGATCTATAAGCCTAAGTCCAGCTGAGCATCTATACCCTGTTCCATTGCCAGTTTATCCTGGAAGCCCTTGCTGGTATCTGGCTGTGCCAGAAACACAAAAACTCTACAGGTCCTCTGCAGGAGGGGCCTTTTCTCTCCCTCTTCTTCTACCTCTCTGCTCAGATCAGTGTTGATGCCTGGCTGCAAACTGCTTGTACCAGTCCTGTATAACTCAGCCGTTCACAGAACAATCTGCCTCTTGAGCTATGCATGTTCTTTTGCTTTGGGCAGGGATATGCCTGTGTTTGGGGTAGGGGCTGCTATTATTTTTGCTATTATTTTTGTTCCTTGAAGAAGCTGAACTCTTCCTTACAAGTATGTGAAATAAAGACAATGCTTTTACCCTCTTCCCCAACTTCAGTGTGGTTTAACCTCACACACCTCAATGGAGAGTAAGGGTAGAGGGCTGGGAATGGCACAGACAGTGGTGGTGGTCATTGTCCACCGAGGCTGCTTTCCAGCTGTAAAGCAGATGCATTAGTATTCCCTCTCTTCCCCTGCAGGGTGCTGGGAGAATATGTGAGCTAAGGTTTGCTGTGCTAGATGCAGGAGAAAGCCCTGCATAGAGGCTGAGAGATACTGCACAGGTATCCAGTGGTGCTGCATAACTCTGCCAAAAAGCAACCTTAGCAGAGTAAGTAAAAACTGGTCCTAGGGAAGGCACTGTAGGGAACAGAAGACTTTGTAGGTCTCTACTTCGTAAGAATCTGTCTGAGCCATGTATTGCCCAGCTGTTAAGAACCAGGTGTAAGACACAGCAGCAGCAGCAGCTGGGGTCTCTGAGTCTCTATAGCAGGTAAGACTGACAGCCTTCCTTGCCCTTTCCCCTCCCTCCACTCTCTGGTGCCTGACACCTCATCCTTCACCCATTTCAGGGTGCTGGGGAGTTTTGCCCAGTGTGCAAAACATGTTATCTACACCTTTGGGACACTAACTTATCAAATGGCTGCTTCAGCATTTGCAGGGATCAAAGAAGGAAGAGGTGCTAAAGGCCAAAGAAGGAACTTACCAGGGAAGTATAATTGTACCTTCAGCTGTCCTTCAGCCTTGTGTCTAGATCAGATTTTGTGTGAACAACAGAAAGCTAAATGAAGCCACTCACTTTGAAGGCTGTAGGAAGCCTGATTTTCCACCCTGCATCTTAAAAATGAGTGTTAGCAAATGGAAGGGAATCCAAAGAACAGGAAATAATCTGTTTTCACAGCAGGACCTGGTCTGTGGCTTGGGCATTGGGCCAGTCTTATTTGACAGCCTTTGGGAGAGGGTAGGCATGGCATTCATCTCTCAGCCCATTTGCCATACCTAGATGATTTCCAGGTGAAGGCTGAAGCAAGGGCTGATGTACATACACATAGGTGAGCTCAATCCTGCCAGTCTGTAGCCAAACCCAAAGAAGTATCAGGTTGTTTCACTGCCAGAAGCTGGGATGGGACACAGAGTGAGGGAGGGGGGAACATTTTCTGCCAAAAAGAACGCCGACATGTAGAACTGGCTAACCCGCAGATGGACATTATTTTGCGCTGCTCCATTCCCATTATAGAAACTCCATTTGTGAGTTTGCCAGTGTTGCTAAGGTTGGGAAGAAAAAGGGGAAGCCATACTTTTCAGCATTGAAAATAGCTTGTAAGACTGCTCCTATCTCAGCTTGCTCATGTTTCAAACCCCCTTTCATGCCAGTCGCACCTGTTTGGGTGCTCAGTTTGGGTAGTAGTGGCACAAGACAAGAAACTGTGGAACAGGGGAAGGATAGCTTATGACAGCAAAAATTTAAATTCTCCAGAGAGAAATTACTGCACTGCCCAAAGGGAACTCCCAGTAGTGGCTGAAAGAACACTGGGCAGGGAGAAAGTAACTGCGAAGAGATTTAGATGGGAGTAAAACTGTCTTGGATTGGTGATGTAAAACAAACCCTAAGAGACAAATAATATACAAAAAAGCAAAGGCTTTGTCATTTATAAATAGTGAAATGTTTCTTTTCTTTCTTCCTGGAGTGGTGCCATGTTTAGGCTCAATCAGGAAGAGAGGTGAAGCTGTGGTGGGGCTTAGTGCTAGGGATTGGGTTAAGTCTCATTGAAACTGGTGTATAGACGTGTCCTCATTCCAGATAGTTGTTAGAAAGGGTTCAGTTGCTTTATATGTTTTGGCAAAACCTGCCTTATGTCTAATCCAGCCTTGTCTTGTGACTTGCCCACTCCACTAGTACAGAGCTGGGTCACTGTGTGCGTTGCCAGTCATGCATAATCCTGGGATAATTATCCTGGGATAATTGATCAAATTGCAATCTGATGGACTGATGTTCCACAGCATCTCTGTTTTTTAGACTGCTAGACTCATGCACCATGACACATTCTTCATTTTCTGAAGCTACAGAGCAGCTGAGGCAGCACAGGCTGGAATGGAGGAAGCTAGTCAGAATTAGGGGGAGAAAACTTCTCCAGGGGGAAGAGCTAAGAGGAACCCACAGTAGTTCATGTGAATATAGCCAGATTCTACAGTATAAGACAAGCCACAACTAAACACAGGTTCTGACTTGAGTTAGGTCACGCTCAGGGCTTAGAATGAACCAGATTTACACACCCTGTCACCACTGCTCCACAGTAGCATGACTAAGAAGGGGTGACCATAGCACTAAGCCCTGGGTGTGGACACAGGATAGTGGGTAACAACAGCAGCCATTGCACTGTCAGTAGCCCGGCTACAGCTGCTGCCATGTGCTGGCACCGCTCAGGGCACAGAAAAGCCCTATTACATCTCTGCTGCTGTATAGCTAAGCTTTTGTTCTTCATGACTGCATCTTTCATGGTTTTATTTCTTTATTGACTGATTGATTGATTTGAAGTCAGTCTCTAGCCCTTCTGGTTGGGCTGAAAACCTTGAAAATGCAAATAGACTTACATCTTCCTGAGTTTCCAGAGAGTCTGAAACCACAGTCTGGAAAAGTCCATGCTTGGATGTTGAGCAATAACAAATGACTTGTCAGCTTCCTGAGCTATGCCATCCCTCAAGCAAGAAAGGAAAGAGAGAGGGGCATACATCTGAATCATGTATCATGAGCAGCATCTCATTCTGGAAGCATAAGTGAGCAGGAAAGGTCACCACTTACTGCCTCCAAACCCAAAAGCAGCTGGTGCCAAGCCCCAGTTGCCTAGGAGAGCACATTTTCAAGCTTCTGTGGGGGGAAGTCCAGGGAGTCCAATGTGTCACCGTACTCTGAGCATCTACATAAGCCCTAGTAAGTAGGACCTTGGCAATCCACATGGGTAAAGCTTGGAGGAATGCCTGACAGTATCAGCACAGATTCCAGGAACTTATCAGACTTTCCTAGTGGATGACCCTTGCACACTTAGAGGACCAGGATGATGTAAAACAGTTTTTCGTTGTTTGTTCATGGAACAGGGACCGTGAAAATAGGAACAATAGGAACTTTCCCCATCTTGCCTGACTCCACTATGAGCTTCCAAGCATAATTCCAGCTACACAGCAACACATATCAAGGGCAAAGGGACTGTATTTGTACAGTGCTGAGCATCACAGAGTCTGTGCTATTGCAAGGCACGTAATGAGAGTGAAGTGCAATCACATCCTATTGAGAAGGAAGCGGAGCTGTCAGAGAACAAAATAGAGCCAAACACAATGACTGTGACTGTCCTGGCTGGAAAAGACTCTGGAGGTTCTGCTATTTTGTAGCAATTGCTACTGACTCAGCTGGAAATTAACTTAAAGAGACCCCCCCATCCTTTGAATATAGAAGAGCTGAGGGAAGACAGTCAGCTAAGTGACAGGACTGACAGGATGACAGTAATCATTAGAGACATTTGCAATGGCGGCAGCAATTGAGATCTGGTTAGTTTTTGGAGGAGAAGCAGATGAGGCCATTTGATCTCCCCCGCTGCACACTCGCGACACAGGCAAAGGAAAACTAATTCCAGGATACGAACCAGACCCCTTCTTGACAGAGGCATTGCCTTTCCCAGCCAAGACACGAGTCTCAGACAATCAGAAATGATCTACACACTGTCTCCTGGGAAGGAGGAAAGACAAGAGAAGGCCCCGGTGTTCTGTTCTCTGCATGTTTACTGCACATACCCAAAAGATATGGGAGTTAGGCTGATTTGTTATACCACTGCCTGCCAAGGCAGGAAATGGCATAAAAACTAAGTCAGAGCGAGGGCAAAGGGCTGCATTGGAGTTTAATGAATTCTTACATAGATCGAAAGCATCTCCAGAAAGCATGAGCTGTTCTCTCCTTGTATTTCCTGCATGGGCTCTGAAACTGGATAAGCCACTTAACCTGTGCATACCACACGTTCCCGAGGAATAACAAGACAGTATTACCAATTCTCATGACTCTCTTGCGTACCCTGCTGCTCCTGGAGCTGCGTTGCCTGTACCCTGTGGTTAGGAGAAGATCTCAGCTTTCTTCTAAAAAATAAACATACTTCCTAGCCCTCTTGGTTGCAGAGCAAGGACTGAAACCTGAACTCCTAACGGCTTAACATAGAAGGCCAATAAACAGGATCCAACTTCTATTGCTACTACTACTACTGTTATAATGTCTTCATTTTAAAGGCAGTTGCATGGGGGGGTTTTTTGGAAAGAGCCAGCACATGATTTTTCAGCATTTTGGCTTGGCAAAGCTGTTTACCTCCTCCTTGATAGTGCACTTTGAGATTTCCATGGGAATCCATCTTTTATCCATGCAAAGTGTTATTATTATTCATTATTATTGTACTGGACCCAAGCAAAAGGGAAGTTATGTTGTCTGACTTCTAAGTGGGACTAGATCCAAATTCATTCAGATGCTCTTTATCCTGGGTTGAAGTTAGGTGTTACTCTTGAATAATCAGCTATAAAAATATAGTTTAAAATAAGATAACAGCACTAGTTGTATTTAGCATCTGACATGTATCAGGTAGACACTTACCAAATCTGAATGCTTTGCCAGGGAATGGTGAATTAATCAAGTCCTTCTACAGTAGCAAAATGCTAGTCATTTTTTAAAACCATAGTTTTCTGGGGAGGCTTGTCACTGACACAAGGATAATTACAGAGCTGTTTGACTTTAGAGAACATGCTTATAATGTTCCATGGGCATTTAATCACAAATAAACCCCATGTTCCATAAAGATTAAAAAGGTATCAGAGCTGTTGAAATGGATGCATAACAAAGAAGCCACAAGGCTTTGTTTATTTATTTATTTTTATTTTTCCCAGACAAGGGAGCATATCCTCTTGACAATACGGTAATCTGGGTTTGGATGGGCTTCTGGGGAAGCATGCCCACCTCGAATGTCAATCTGGCAGAGTTTCCAAAGGACAAGGCGTCTCTTTGAGAAATTACGGCCTGCTGTTGTTTTCCAGATGCTCAAACCACAGAAGGTTTTGCAGAGTTCAGTAAGGCAGCCAAATCAGTTCCATACTTCTTGTGGCAGGCTGTAAAAATGCAGAAAGGAGCCCTCGCCTGACCTTCTCCATAGGGATCTGATTGCCTGAGAGGAGATTGAGTGGGAACAATAATCCGCTGGATGGGTAGGCTATCAGGCCACTGCAGCCTGGAGCCATCTGCCTCTCCTTCCCCAGATTACTGCATTCCCCCCAGTTTTGCTTTTTCTGTTGGAACCAGAAACCAGGAGAGTTCCTGGGCCGACAGGCTTGGCTGCTTTATTGTGCTGGACTTGGCCCAGGGAGCAGCTGAGAGCAGATGAGTTTGGGATGGCAACTCCTGTCCAGGAAAAGAGGGTGCATGAAGATGGGAGAGTAGCCCTAGGGGCAACATGTTATTCCCTGAGTCCTCTCCACTCCCACTCATTTTATTTACCTGAACAACTGGGTTTTTTTTTTTTTTTTACAAAATCTATTGGGAATGATATGGTGCCAGGTCTGTCACTTTTTGCCCCCATGGCTCCAGCTTGGCATTTCACAATTAGGACACAGTCAGGGAAGTCATCCACAGGGCACAGATCACTCAGGTTTGGTTTGGCTTGGGCATATGGATGCTTGAGAAACCAAAGAGCATTTTTTTCAGCAAATAAAAGGCCAGCCCTCCCTAGTGCAATGGCAGAATGGCTTTTGCTGCTATCCCTTTAGAAGGCTTCTGTGCTCAGAAGGAGTTAGCGAATGCGGGTGACCAGAGAAGGGCCTGGTTTGCCTTTCATGCTCTCCATTTAAGGGTTTTGGATTTCCCAAACTTGAAGCTTTTCTGATCACTAATAGGCACTTCTGAATGTGAATACCAAATGAGCTTTCCCCCCTACCCATTGCTGAAAGTCAATCCCTTTTGGAGAGTAATGTAGCAGCTGTTTAACCGCGCAGATTAAGACAGGAAGTAAAGATAGTCAGGATGTTGAACTTTGGCCAGCATATGGGAGCTCATGTTCTTGCAAAGAAAGCCATATAGTAACGAGCGACCTAAACTTGCTTTCAAGCCTCATCCAAAATACAGCACCTCCAGCCACAGCTGCACCCCCCCCACTCTCTAGATCCAAACTGGTGTGCTGGGTTCAGTCCCAACTCAGAGGTAAGGGTACCCTACGAGCCAAGTGACCAACTCCATCTTTTGCAGCACCTAGGGATACCAGCACCCGAGGAATGACCTAGCTGAGTAAGAGACGTCAAGCAGGGTTCTAGTATAAGGTGGCGGGGTCAGTCGCATTGGCGAGCTTCTAGTTATATCTTGGTTACAGTGACACTGGTAGAGGGTGGGGAAGGCTGCTAGTCTCACATGCACCTCTCTTGCCCCAGCGTCTATCCCGTTTGCTGAAATCCTGCAACTAGAACGGGAATGGAACAGAGGTGCTCAGGGGCAGAAACCTGTCACGGTGCTGCACCAGTATGTTAGGTTATTTGAAGTTTTATGCTATAGCAGTACCTCCCCCCCATGCTGCCTCTCCTATATCCCTTAGCTACCCATGTCAGACTGACCAATATGATCTCCTGACTTCTCTGTAGTTCCTTGTCTGTATTCATTTCTTGTCTGATCATTAGATTATGAAGACTTTGGGGCTAGAACTGTCTTTCCATCCTGTACCCAGACAGTGCTGGTGGGCTTCTGTTTCACACCAAGGGCTCCTAGATGTTACAATTATACAGACAGCAAACGATAAGAATAATCTCCCCCTTTACCTTGGAAGGAATTCTACACTGTGGGAATGTTAGGCTACTGATTGGAACCATATGGGCTTCCTTTAGAGCTGGCATGTGGCATTTATTATTTGTATTAGCTTAAAAACACAGCAGCCTCTTACCCTGGGGCAATAGATGGAAGAAAGCAGGTATGAAGAATGCCTGCAGGGAGAGATTTGTGGGAAGTTTATAGAATTATAGAAAATTAGGGTTGGAAGGAACCTCAGGAGGCCATTTAGTCCCACCCTCTGCTCAAAGCAGGACCATCCCCAGCTAGATCATCCTGCCCAAGGCTTTGTCTAGCTGGGTCTTAGAAGTCTCCAAGGATTCTGCAACCTCTCTGGGTAACCTGTTTCACTGCTTTACTATCCTTCAAGGAGAAACCTTTTCCTAATATCTAAACTAAACTTCCCCTGCTGCAACTTGAGAGCATTGCACCTTGTTCTGTCATCTGCCACCAGTGAGAACAGTCTAGCTCAATCTTTCTTGGAACCACCATTCAGGCAGTTGAAGGCTATTATTATTAAATCCCCTCTCAATCTTCTCTTCTCTAGACTACATACCCTCAGCCTGTTCTCATAAGTCATGTGCCCCAGCCCCCTCACCATTTTCATTGCCTTCTGCTGGACTCTCCAACTTGTCCACATCCTTTCCATAGCATGTGTGTGTGTGTGTGTGTGGGGGGGGGTGCCATACAGGACACAATACTCCAGATGTGGCCTGATCAGTGCTGAATAGAGGGGAAGAATCATTTGACTCGATCTGCTGGCAACACTCCTACTAATGTAGCTCAGTATGCAGTTAATCTTCTTGGCAAGATTCCTGTTGGCTCATATTCAACTTATTGTCCACTATGACCCCCAGGTCCTTTTCTGCAGAACTGCTGCTTAGCCAGTTGGTCCCCAGCCTATACCAGTGCAAGGGATTGGTCCATCCTAAGTGCAGGACTTTGCACTTGTCTTTATTGGATCTTATGAGATTTCTTTTGTTCCAGTCCTCCAATCTGTTGAGGTCTTTCTGAATTCTCCTAGCCCTGTTCTCCAGTGTATCTACTACTCCCCACAGCTTGGTGTCACTTGCAGACTTCCTGAGGGTGCACTCCATTCCATTTTCCAGGTTGTTGATGAAGGTATTGAACAAAATCGGCCTCAGGACCAACCTCTGGGGCACTCCACTTGATACATGTTGCCAAACAGACATTGAGACATTGATTACAGGTTACAAGTTGTTGGCTGGAAAAGGGACAGCCAAAGGCACAGATACCCATGGATAGGGGACCACAGGCCTGAATGCAATGGGAAAAACAATTAACTGGACACTGGAACCATGGGTGGATCTAGGATTTTGAAAAGGAGGGGTGCAGGTCATGTGGTGCATTACATGTACCACAAGGCAGGCAAGATTCTTTGGGTTGACGTGATATCTTTTCTTAGACCAACTAAAATGTTGGAAAAGTTATTTGCAAGTTTTCAGGAACAAACACCCTTCCTCAGGCATAGGAAGTCTCTGCAAAGAACTTTTTCCCAACTTTTTAGTTGATCTAAGAAAAGATACCACATCTACTCAAAGAACCTCGCCTGCCTGTGTCCTTAGACCAACACAGCTACAATCAACAATCCTGCATATAACACAACACATTTTTCTCCAGGTAAAAAGAAACCAGAAGCTTTACACTAGAGGCCTAGGGCTGGATTATTCCATTTAAAACCAAAACCAAAACCAAATATAGCTGTATTGGAATGTGCATTCATTTGTTAGATTATATATTATATATTAAAAAGGACAACAAATTGACTCAGCAAAAATAATCAAAAGATGTTGTTTCTTTAGTCCCGTATAGTTTAGTCCTGTACTCATTTGAACTAAATATACATCTCTCTCAGATTCCTGTAACACAATCAAGCCTTCTTGAGCATCTTGACAATGCATCCCATACCTCACCAAAATTTATTTCCTTACCTGAGTTAATGCTTCTACACCTGATTTAATGTTTTTAGCTAAATTTAAAACAGTCCACAGGGCTGTGAAATAGGAGCTACATTACCAGGAGTAGCTAACAGACCGGAGAATTGCAGAAGAAAGAACAGTTTGATTAATGGGGCATTAAGACCATTAAAAAAAGGAGAGAGGGTCTAGAATGAGGAGTTTAAAAGAAATCAGGTAGATTATAATGAGCCATGGAGTCAAGTGACTCTCTCACTGCTGCTTGAATAGAAATGATGCTGCAACTGCCAGGCAGTTTGCTGGGTGGCCCAGGAATCAAAGTAGGGGGAGTTACAACTGCACCACTGCACTGCCCTTCCCCGCTCTTCCCTGGCCCACCCTGGGTCTATCCCTAACTGAAGCTAGAGACATGCCTAAAGGAACATCTGATGGATTCAGTGTTGTGTGGCCTCAAGTTGTCTGATGGGAAGCGATACTAGAATGACTGGGCAGCGTTAACAGATTTCATAGGGGGGTTAAACCCCTGTGCTGTGCTGTGTATTAGAGAAAGGCTAAGGACATCCTGCCCTTTGAAGCACAATAAGCATTGGCGATGTGTAGGGGGTGCACGCAGGTGGACGTGCACCCCCTGAGATTGGTGGTGCACCCCCTGCAAAAATTGCTGCCAACGCTGCTGGTGGTGCTTGAGGGCGGTCACCACTTTTCCACCCCCATCCCCCATCATCGCTGACACTGCTGGGGGCTGTCCACATTACTGGTGGCATCTGCGGGTGGTCACTGACCACTGATTGGCGCTTGCCACCCCCCGCCCCCACAGCCAACAGCACTGTGGCTGCCTGTGGGAGCTCGCCACTCGCCGCTGCCACGCTCCTGCCACTGACAGTGCCACCACCACCTGCGGGAGCCCTCCTTGCCCCCCCAGCCTCCAGGGGCACGCGGCGTTCATGAGAGTAAGAGTTTTCTCACAGCCAAACTCCATCACAGTATGCTGGTGCATGGCTCACTATGGGAGGACAGCTCTCTTGCTTGTACAGTGACCTCTGTTGTGGGATTGCTCATGGCAGATCGATTCCTTCCCATCCTCCCCACGCGGCAGAGGTGGGATTTTTTTCCCCCTAGTCCTGACTCTCGCAGGCGAATTCAACCACCTCACTTAGACCGTGCCTGGGGTCCTTCATGAATGTCCTCAGGCCCTGGGTTAGGGAGAGAAGGCCAGGCTCTGATGAGGGGCTCATGGCTTGGCTTAACACTGCCCTGTGTCAGGCGAGGCTGGTGGGCCCTGCCACATTCAAGAGCAGGGCCAGGAAGAGCCCCAGCTGTCCTGGGGAGTGGAGCTGTCAAAGGATGATGAAGGAGACTGGGAGGAGTGCAGACAAGTCAATTACATAGCTCCTTGATGAGCCAAGTCAGAACAAATTAGGGAGCTGCAGTAGCCCATTCCCTAATTAGCAGCTTCTAGGAGCCAGTAATTGGCCTGCCTCCAGCCTGCATGTCCTCAGTGAAGGGGGCAGGCTGAGGCAGGGCCTTGATTGCTGGCTGGGAGGCAGAGGAACAATCTGGGCAGTACTTGTGGGCTGCAGAAATGTCTGTATCAGACAAAGGTCCTGGGGAGGCACTCCTGTCTTTGTATGTGGGGGCCAAGTCCTCAGCTGGTATAAAACAGCACGGTTCTGCTTTACGCTTCATAGATCACACCTGTATAGTTTAGAATAGGGGTTTTCACCTTTTTGGGTCAGTGTACTCCTGGCAGCTGGTGGAGAAGGAGGAGTCCCCCAGTGGCCAGTTGGCGAGCTGGGGACGGGGGGCCCCAGCAGCCGATCAGTGACTGTGGATGGGGGGGATCTCCTGTGGCTGATCAGCAAGTGTGCTGGTGGTGGAAGTGGCGGCGGCGACGCCCATTGCCGAGTACCACCTGAGGCCATCCAAAGTACCCCCAGGGGTACACATACCCCCTGTTGAAAACCTCTGGCTTTGAACATCTTCCTTTGCCTAGTGCTGGTTTTGGGCCGGAGCCTGCATGTGGAGTGAAAACCCGGTGTGGGGTGGGCGCAGGGCTGAAGGGGTCCACCCAGGCCTGAGACAAGGGTGGGCGACACCGGCAGCTAGCTGGCAGAAAGGAAGTCAGATCTTCTAGCTCCCAATTCAGGGAAGGCTAACCACCAGACCACACCCCAGTTATCTTCCTTTTCTCAGCATGCGAGACCACAGGCCACACACAAGCCTGCTAAGCATAATTGCCCCTAAACCTTTGGTCACCAGAGGCCCCCCACAACTCTACAATCTCACACTGATGAGAAACAGTGGCCTGTAGGGCTTTGAGGCTCAGGCACAAGCTGGTTCTCTGGGGATACTTGATGAATGGTAACCCAGGGGGTCCAGCGGCCAGGCTGATAAAGGCTTTATCTCAAGGTGGATCGAGGTATTTCTTCCTGAAAACCATGCTCAGGGTCTGTTTGCTGTAGTTACAGGAGGCTGGCAACAAAGTGGCTGCAGATGGCTCGGGCGCTGGAGCAGCCAGCAAAAATATTTTACAGTTTATTTCCATTTGGTGATGACTATCTGTGCTGGAGGGAGCCGCGTCTCACAGAAGAGCCTCACACATGTGTGCACACGCCAGGGTTGTAACACGCTGCAGATGGAGTGGAGCTGCTTGGCAGCTGGAGGAAGATTTTCCACGGGACCCTTTCCCTTTCCTATGAGATTCTCAGCCCAGTCTGGGGCAAAGGCTTCATGAATGATTCCTGTGCACTCCAGCTGAGAATAGGCTGGGAGCTGGACCACAGAGTCAGGACCACCCTCCCCTCCCCACATCTCTTCCTGAGCAGTTCGGGTCAGCCGCTGAGCCCTTCAGCTCCAGTTTTTCTGACTCACTTTTGCAATGTGTGGAGAGGCCAGAAGCTGTGATTTGAAACAAAAGCTCCTTGCCACAGATTTTGGGGCACCAGATCCTGGTCCAAATTCACTTGCTTTGGGTTTTGCGGAACACAAAGCTTCCCGCTGAGGTTAGCTGAAGCCAAATGCACCCCTCTTTTCACCACCTGAGCCCTCCAAGCTCTGTGTCAAGCATTCATTAATGGAGCTCTGTCAGGGCAAGCACTACACCAAGGCAGAGCCACCGCAGCCCTCCCTGAAGTCTCACTGGCCAGGAAGTTATCCAGTAGTGGGGGGTATTGGGACAGATACCCACGCTGGGCTGAGAGCGTGTAGCAGAATGAGAGCTTTACAAGGAGTAAAGACTTAAACCCCAAAGAGAGAACCACCCGATAGGACCATGCATCCACCCTGCCACGGCTGAAGGAAGAGATGGAACGGTGAGGGAGCACCTGATGGGGTCAGAGTTATGGGCTCCTTGCTTGGAGCTGAAGTACCCTGGATGGTTCTTGCTGTGAGGCACTGCTGCTGGGGCCATTACCTTCCCTATACTTTGGCCCACTTGAAAGAAGCTGATGAACATCAAAGAAAACAGGAATGTCAAGCTAGATCTTCATTGGGGCTTCTAGTGTCAGGACTTGCGCTCCTCTAAACAGCAGAGGAGTCCAGGGGCTATCAGGGAGCTGGCCCCATGGAGGGGCAGGGTAGGGTGGCAGCATGTCCTTTGTCACTTCTAAACCTGCTGCAGTGCACGTCTCCAGAGCTTCCTGGTATCTCCTGGCTCGGCCCAAATGGCATCAGCCACAGTGGGCAGGGTGTAAGCATCTGTGAGGAGGATAAGTGACAGCAGAGGACGGGAGCTGGGGGGAAGGGGGAGCCAGCTCAAGGCAGCTTAGGAGTGGAAAAAATGCTTGAAATGAAAAAGTGTCTACTCTGTAGATCCTGGGACTAGGCTGCAGGGAGCTGAGCCAGGACCTGCCTTTGTCTGTGTGCAGGCAGATATTTGAAATGCCTTGGCCTTGGCTTGGTCCAATGCTTAGCACCCCTCCACTGGGAATGGGGCCATCCTCAGCAGTGTAATCCCCTCTCCCTGGCACAGTGTTTGGGGGCAGGGGCTCCTTTAAAGCCACATGCCCAGCTCTCTGCCCTGAAGCCAGCGTGGCTCCATTGACTCCCAGTTGACGCTAAGGGGACTGACTGGAGAACCAGGCTCAGGTAGCTCTGCCAGGGCTACAGATTCCAGCCCCAGGCCTGGCTCTGCAGCAAGGGGCAGTCTGAGTGCTGAACGGCCAACTGGAATGTGCTCAGGTAGCCTGTGTGCTGAAGGACCAGGCCCTAATCTATGTCCAACAGCAGTGACATGAGGTACTGGCTGCAATGCTGGCAACCACTGTGGACAGAGATAAATGCATGAACCTTCTTGTGCAAAGAGCCAAAGCCACAACTTTTTGTTCACCCCATCCTCTGTGGACTAGGCACTGAAAAGAGATAGGTAACACTGTCTGAGCAGTGGGGCATGATCAGGTAGAGATTGGAGCTCTCCTGGGGAGACACTTTAGCTCAGAGTCTCAGCCTCTTGTGGGCTCAGATCAAGTGTAATACCTTTGCTAGTCTGCACTGGTTTGTCCAGGCCAAGATCACCTTTGAATGGCATTGTGTAGCAGAGGGTGGAGACCTGTCCAATGCACTGTGGATATGACTCCCTACTAGAGTCTACTATAGCCTCCCAATGGGAGGGTCTTGGTTACACACCTGTTTTTAGGGAGGAGGGATTTGTGCCTAGCTTGCTCCTTTGGCCTTTGGGCTAAGGGCAAACAAGACTTGGGGGCATCTGAACTCCAAGACCTTGAGGCTTGAGGCCTCCACGTAGGATGCCTGCCATGGATTTGGGAGTATCTGAAGCCCCAGGCCAAAGAGTCTGGGAGGGAGGATACTTGCCAGTGGTAGCACCACACAGACTTGATGACTGATTTCTGTTCAGTAGATAGAATTCGGAACTGATTTGGCTAATTTGGCTTGAGACATGAAACTGAAAAAAAAAAAAGATGTCCCAAGACGTCTTCTCTACCTTTTCTTTCCTGTTTCTTCCACACAGAGGTCAGGCTGAGTCGAGGCCTCCCTCTGGCTTCAGTCCTGAGCCTGAGAGAGCTCACACAACATAGAGCAAGAACGTTTTGCACTTACATAGAACTTTCCATCCCTGGGTCTCAATGCACATTGCAAACATTATATGAGGAAGCTTCACAAACCCTCCCTTTATAACCCTTCTGCAGCTGGGGAAAGCTGAGCCACAGAGGAATGACAGGGAGTCAATGACAAAGCCAAGCCTAGAACCCAGGCATCCTGACTCCAAGATCCCTTTTCAGACTACTAGTCCCCACACTCCTGCCAATGCTAGGAACAAAATCCAGGAATCCTGGCTCCCAGCTCCCTGCTTGGAATCTTATACCAGGCTCCAGAAATACTTAGTTTTTAGCGGCAATGATAGCATTTGAAAACAAAAGGGAATGCTAAAGGGGAAGAGGGTTTTTTCTGACCAGTTCCAAATTGATGCCCATCTAAATTCTTGTAAGTTGTAACAAAAGAGAGAGGGAAAATATATACTTGGGGCTAAGTGGAAAAACAGTGAAGAAGTTAAAGCAGGCAGCACAGCAAAGATGACAGGAATGCTAAAGCCACAGCTAATTGTTGCCAACCTGAGGCTCAGACCTTTTAATTTGGAATGGATTCAGGCCAACTAGGAAATGTGAAGAGTGAGGGGGTGGGGAAATGAAAACTAATAAAACTCACACAGACAAAACTCCTGGTCCTTCAGAATGGCAGATTAGAGTCAAAGCCGTTAGCCATAATGAAACATTAGTAACTCTAGATTTCCTGCAGATGTTTGTTCTCTGCACGGTTTACATGGGGCTGCTTGTGTTGGAATTATCCCATGGAGAAGGCTGGTTTGCCATCAGCAAAGGAGTGTTAGCTCTGCGGGGCTGCTGCTCTGAGCAGCACCATGCTCCCTGAGCAGCTTGGAGTCTAATGTAGAATGTTTAAATCTCTGCCTCTGCCCTTTTGTACCTACCTGCAGATTAGTAACAAAGACATGCAGCACCAAATTAATGAAGCCTGGAATTCGTCAACAGGCATTCTGAGGCTATTAGCCCTGTTAACCAACTCAACACGGGGCTGCCAGTGGTAGACAGACAGTGTAACAGCATGAGAGATGAGGCTTGCCACTGCTCCTAACTGCACTGAGGCCAAATTCAGTGGATGCAGGGGTGTAAACTGCATTGATTCACCACACTCAGCAATAAAGGTACTGGTTGGTCGCTGAAAGTGACCCTGTGCTGCCTGCTTGTCAGAGGTCTGCAAAGCATTTGCAACTCCCATTCAAGTCAGGCCATAAAGAACTCCAATGAAAAGCGATGATGAGTTAAAACACATTTTTGCCTGACAGATGCAATGCATTATATACATTGCTACTTGGCTACCAGCAGAGCGTGCAGGTTAAATCCACCCATCCCTCCCTACTAAGCTGTACTGGAGTGATGGTTAGACCAGTGGTTCTCAACCTTTTTTCATTTGTGGACCCATAAAAATTTCAGTTGGAGCTGTTGCAGACCCCTTTGAATTGTAAATGTGGTTGTTCACATACTTTTGATTGATTGAAGTCATCTTCTGCGGCCCCCTTAGGCATAGTCTGCGGACCCCTAGGGGTCTGCACACCACAGGTTGAAAACCACTGGCTTAGACTGATGACAAACAATGTTGTCATTGACTGAGGCCGTGTTCAACTTCCACTGACTTTGAAGGGTTTTGGATGGGGACCCAGTAAAACATACTAAACCTCAAATAGCCACAATTCTTTCATCTCAGGGAGACAAGCGTATGTTTGTCAAGTGGAAAGAGTCAGGGGCAGGCAAGATAAGGAATGCTGGTTTCTAGCACTTTAGAGTGTTTCACAGACAATGGGGGAGGGAAGAAAAAGCACCATATTAAAATATGCCTGGCAAGTCCCTGTATATATTTTTACTGAATGTCACTTAAAGTGCAGCATGTGACCCAAAATACTGACACAGCACTAGGCTGCAAGAGGAGGATTTCTGAGCTGAGATGGTTGCAGGCCAGGAAAAGATACTGGGACAGGCTTCAGAGTTCAGCTGAGGACAGTTAGACAGAGAGGGAGGAATGAGGCATTAGCCAAAATAAATGATTCATGGCCAGACAGTGCTGCTTTGCTGAGCATGCCATGCGTGTGTACGCGCGTGATCATGCATGTGCACGCTTCCCAGCTTCTTGGGAGGAATTTCAGACAGGTTTTTGGGTCAGCAAGATGCTAGTAGAATGGCCACATTTTAGAAGACAGCAGTCTTGGAAGATGCCCCATGTAATAAGGACAGTTGGAAACCCTGTGTCAGAGCCTTGTGAAACCACATTGACTGCTCAGGCTCCAGTGTCTCCCAGTTGGTACCCGTTCTGTAGTCTGAGGATTTGAATAAAACCATTCAGCTTTCATGGAGATGCTTTCCATTCCCCAATTTCCACCTTAAAGAGAATGCACCATTGGCTTCAGTTTACAAATGCACAATCCTGCCCACAGTCCCATAACAAAGGGCAGTAAAATCCCTGGTTTCCACAAGTCTGAGGCTGTGTTGCTTCCTATGGTATCATCTCCTGGGCATTATCCACTGTAGACAGGGGGCTTGTCTCACTGGAGGAACACAAGCCTAAGCACTCTTTACTTGTAGTTCTGCCATGCTTAAAGGACCCATTGCACTGGAAACACGCAGAGACAGTCTCTATACCACTGATTCTCAACCAGGATGCTCGGGCACCCAGGGTACCTTGAAATCCTTTCAAGGGTATTGCAAGATGCCACACAAGGCTAGCATTATTAGGTGTGCAAACAGGATTCACAAAATAAACCCAGGGATTTCAAATAGGAACCCAAAGTGTTAAAAGCATTCTGCCCTGCTGTGGGCTTCCTGAATTCTTTGCAACAGAAGAATTGCTCTAGTATTTTTCCAGACTCAAACAACAAGTGAAAATTAAAAGCTGGTATTTTTTGTGGATTGCTTTACATCTAGAAAGAGTGAGAGCCACTGCATTATAGTGGAGTGCTTACAGCCTAAACAGGCAAGCCATGTGGCTTGCTTACACAGCAGGTGATTAGTGGAGCTGAAGGTAGAAGAACCCAGGTGTCCTAGCCCCCTGTAACTACTTTCTCTAGACTTCACTACCTCCAATGGCCACATGCTCTGGGAACCTGGGCAAGTCCTGCTGCTGCTGCTGGGTTCTTCTGTAAGATGAGGACAGTAACTAGGACCTACTTCCCAAGTGGTCTCAATATTAAATGAGGAACCATTCCTCCTTGTGTTAAGTTTTGCTCTTGCCTTGCTAAAACTACAAAACATATTGTGTGCCCTTCAAAGAATGAGAAGTTTCTCTTAAATGCAAGGCTCAGCGGGCCTTTCACTTTTGCAGGGCTTTTCTGAGCTGTGCATTCTAACACACTCAAGCTCTGTGACCCAGGTCCTCTATTCACAGCCAAAAGCTTCAGGGACCCCCCCCCCCACCTCTTTTTTCCCCTTAAATTGCATTCAATCTGGTCTTGCTCAAGTTGTTTACAAGAACAGGGTCACAGTTTGTTCATCTCTTGTCTTGAGAAATGTATTTGTGAAAGAATGGCCTGTATTTTTTAGAAGGAAAATGACAGCTGGCAGGTTGGCTTATAACCTGGCTCACGCATACAAGTGTTCTCCAAAGGGAAAGAGATCTACTGAGGACATTGAGGCAGGGCTCATGGGTTCCCTTCCGGCCTCTGTCATGGAATTGGTGTGAGCAGTGAAGTAGCAAGGGGGGTGAGCGGGGTGACCTCCCAGGGTGCCGAAGTGAAGGGGTGGCAACAGGCACTGCTCAGCTGGGGCAGGGTGCAGGACAGAGCTGTGAGTGTCTCATTTAGGGGGGGTGAGGGGACAGGGGGGAGGGTGGCTCCTGCTGCTGCGTGTGCTCTTGGGCAAGTATGGGGGAGCATGTGCCCCCCAGATCTGTGCACAGGGAGATCGTGGGGTGCTGCTACAGGCTTTGCCCCCAATGCCAAGCTTCCTTGCCATGGTACTGGGTGTGGGAGCGTAAGTCATTTCCTTGTGGCTGCAGAATGTGAATAATCACATTGACTAGTCTCACTGGTTAATAGCTGGGATGTCCTTTGAGATCTATGGGTGGAGCTGAGGTCACACTGTCAATCATTGCTGTGCCAGCACATGGCTTTAAGAGTCCATCCCTGATACTGCTGTGTTCTTAGACTGGACAGCCTCAAGGGCTGCTGTTATTTTCCTCCTGTATGTTTGTACAGAGCCTGGTATGGTGGGATGCAAATGCCCTTGTTTTGTATATAACTGACTCACCCCAGATCACAAAAGAAGTCTGTGGCACAGAAGGAAAATTGAGTCAGCACATCGCACCTGACCCACAGCACCATCCTTCCTCTCTAATGAACTATCACCAATCAACAAAGGTTTCTTCCCAGATAGAAACTGTCCTATGAGGACCTGACATAATCCTAGGTTTATAAAATGGTGCATCTTTCTCAGTAAGGATGAGCTGGCAACTCTTTGTTTAATTACAACAGCAAAGAGCTAATGTGAAGGGAGATCATGAAGCATTAACATGCAGCTCCCCTTAAAACACAATCTCACAGCCCTTGAGGTCACCCTTTGGTGGAGGCAGATCTGGCTGAATGAGTCCAGCAGCTCTCAGAGTGCAACAGCTGGAGGCGATTTCCTTCATCCCTCCCCCAAACATCTGGCCAGCCAAAGTCAAAACACCTGCAGAACAGACGCGCACAACAGCCACATGAGCTACTGTAGAGCCAGATCCTGGATGGAACATACGCAGCACATGCCAGTGACTCTGGAGGGGCAGCTTGGGAAGGCAGGAAGAGAGGGGAACTCCCATCCTGCTGGGGCACTCGTAGTTTAAAGTGGTGTCAGGGGAAAGGACTCAGACTCCCAGGCCTCTTGTGAGTGGCAGCAGAGAGCGCTCAACCCAATGTACAGGGTTCAGTGGCTGTTCCCCTTTCATGACATCCTTGAATCACCTCTCTCGAGGGCATTAACATTACACTGCCAAATGCTGAGGACAGGCCAAGCCCTTGCACCAAGGCACCTGCCATGCAGCTCAGACAAGTCCAGCTTTTTTGGGCAATTCCATCAGCTCCTCAGTCAATGGAGTGAGTGGTCTAACAGCTGTCTCCATGGGCAGAGACCCCATCTTTTTTTCACAGCTGGGGGGAACAGAGGCACTTGGCAAAGGCCAACAGTTTTATGAGGCTGTTGCTGATATTTTGGCACCGGGGATGATACACCTGTATCATGGTGTTCTGAGGGAATGAGCACCCTACAGTTCCCGCAGACTATACATGGAGTCTGGGGTATTCAGCAACTTCCAGAAATCAAGCCGTGTAGATGCTTGGTTGGTCCTTTACAGGGCTTTCCAGTCCTGCTGCTTTTAAGAATAGTTAAATTCTATATTCTGGGATCACTAGAAAATCTCCCAGGATGCTCTGCTCCACTCCCAGAGTGCTTTGCAAACAGAGTACTGGCCACTCTGCACGCTGTCTTCGCCTCCAGTCTCCGACGACTGAGCCAGCTCCTCCGATGGGCAGAGCAGATGTGCGGGGCAGGGTGTTGGTCTCAGAAACATTCAGCATTGGCTGTGCCAGCAAACAATGCTGCTGATGGACATCCAGGAGCATGCTGTAGTCATCAGTTTTTAACAGTGATCTGAGGAACTGATCACCAAAGTGCTTCGCAAAAAGCCATGGTGATTAAGGCCTAGCTAGCTACAGATGCAATAGCATCTTCTTGCCAGGCCTGGGATTTATGGATACAAAAGGGTAGATGCCAAAGGCCTTGGCTGTTAGCCTGGGGAAAATGTCAAATCTGCCTCCAGTCCAAGAGCTAAGGCTGTGGATCAAGCCCCCTAAATTAGCTCAGATTCCTCAGCTCTGGCTTTGTTATTAGAAAAGTATAGCAAGTTTATTTACACAGGTCCTCCAAGGGCTGAACACTCAAGGAGGAAGGGGAGCAGATGCAGACTGCAGTGGTACGGTGCCATCCATTCCTTTCACGGCTAATGCCTCGCCTGCACTGAAAGCAGTTTCTCCTAGTCAAATTTATGCTCAGAATTTTACCCTGCTCCACTTCCCCTCTGGCACATAAACACACACTTTCAGGAGCCCAGCCCCCGACACACTGAGCTCTTCCAATTCTCTGGTTCAAGCTGAGGCTGGTCCTCAGCCGTCTAGAAATGTTGGCCCAGAGACATCTCAGCTAACCACCCCGTTCTTGGCCCTGGTTCCTTTGATTTCTCTTGCAATGTGCTTTCCCTAACAATCTGACCTAGGTTCTCCTGTGCTCCAGACTTGAGAAGGTTAGGGGGCACCTGGATTACTTAGCTGCAATATTGATGCAGCATTATTTAGGTAAGTCCATTTGGTTTCACTAAAACCAGAAAACGACCTCCTCCTTTCCCTCCTCTCTGAGATGCTCTTTCTGGACTATCTCTTTCAGCCTGTTCCTTTTCAATGACTGGCCACAGCAGAATCCCAGGTGTTTCCCATTATCCCCTGCACTGCCAGTTATTCTGGTGCCAGGAATTGCCCATATTTTATGGGAGGCAAATTAAGGATCCTGAGCTGCAGCTTGAGTAGCCCTTAATCAGGTGAGTAGGGCCTCAACAGTGAATGAAACAGATATCGGGAGTAGAGCCTGTGGAGCTAGCTGCTTGGAGGGTGTGCCAAGTGCGTGCTTCACTGCAATTACAGCGATCTGACAACGGTGTGGGATTCAGTCAGCAATACTTGCCTGAAATCTATCTAGTGTGATACCTGGAATTTATTACCCACAGGCACAAAGCAATCCAGAAATAGTTTACGGAGTCACCACTAATCTGAACAGTCCTGTACATCTGAATACGCAGAACCTAGGCTCCAAGCAAAGCAGCTGCCAGTATTTTTAAACAGGTTCTCTGCAGACTATTTCCACTCCTCCCCCAGCCCAACTGAGGCCACATTAAACCCAAGTGAACTCCCGCAATGGGTGTGGAGCCTCAGAGCTCAAAGTGCTGCATAGAAATTAAGCAGGCAGGAAGCGAGCAGACAACTCCATTTTACAGGCAGGGAAACTGAGATACAGAGAAGAAATGGCTTGCTGGAGATCATGCAGCCAGGGCCTTCTGCAGAATCCATCATAGTACCCATGTATCCTGGTTCCCAGTTCCCCCACTCCCTCCTCTTTTACCTCTGCAGATCCCACGCAACACCCAGAGCAGGGGACAGCATGCAGAAGTCCTGATTCCCAGCCCCACCCCAACCACCAGCCACAGGCTTAACTGGCTGAAATTTTGGAAATGCCCCTCCATCCTCATCCTGCCCACCTGTTTTGTTTTGCATCAGCAGCTTTTGCCATGACTGAAACAGGCACACTTTTCCCACTGCGATTCCCTTCGCCTGTTACTTGGGGCTGCTTTGACGACACACAGCAATAGAACTGCTGGCAGGTACATGCAGGAGGAATGTGTCTGCACCAAGCCAACTGGCATAGCCCTTTCCCTGGCACAGGCCTGAGCTGGAACCTGTAGCACTGCAGGGAACAGCCAGTCATCTAGCTTGTTAGCAGAATCCAGCAGGATGTTGTTTCCATCTCTGAATGCTCCTGGGGGGTGACTGGGGAAGAGGTCAGACTAAAGCCTCAGTCGTGGTCCCTGTGGGACGTGAACGGCTCTCCACGTGTTCATTCATGGTGCCCTGTGGTGGGACAATTCAGGCTCCAGCATACTTGGAACTCAGTGTTGGCTTCCTGTGGGCTCATTCAAGGACCTACCAGTAGACCTGTAGCAAAAGGCGGGCATCTTTGGAAGAGTTTGGGGGCAGGGGAGAGGGAGAGGAGCAGAAATACCCTGTGATGGAAGTTGAAGATACAGACCCCCTCATTATCTGGCTCACTCTTGGGCAGTAGGGAGGGGGCTGCCTGTTCATAGTCAAGTGCAGGGAAGATTCCCATGGCTAACAGTACTCCAGCACTGCCTAAAAAATGCATTGAGGTGCCTAACCTTGAACAGCCACATTTGCAACCCTTGGCTAACACACCTTGGGAGCAGATCAGCCTTGGGGGGATGGCTGAGCCAGACATGTTGTGGCTGGTTGTATCATGGTTACCAGCCAAAGCACTGGCTAGAGTCAATATTGCCCTCAGTCAGACAGAGAATCCTACCCCTGGGGTTGGTGAAATGTTGTTTGGGAAAGGGCCTGCTCAGGGCAAGTGGGATTTGACTCTCTGATATATTCCCTCTCATTTGAATATTCTCTCCCCATTTTACAATCTCTTTGGGGTACGCTGAAGCCTCCATCATGGGGGCTGCATCTGATCCAAACCTGGCAACAGCGTAGAAAGAGACTAAAGACACTAGATTACAGCAGGCTTAGTTTCCACACTGATGTCATTTATATCATTTAGGGGGAAGGTGCTTTTTGCCAAGAGGGGCCATGACCAGGAGTCTGCAGTAAGAGCAGCTAGAGGAGGGGGGACTCGCATTCCACTGGAGAAACCAACTGGGGAGGAAAAGAGAGACCTGGGCATGTTAGTCCATCGTGGGGTGACTGGGCTGCCGAAGTGATGCAGCTGTGTGGTTCTAGGATGCTAGTCCTTAGTTTTCATTCATTTTTTGACAATGGAAAAATAATAGTAGTTTTTCTTTTGCAAAGAAGTAAAAAAAACCCCACAACAGGTCATTATATTTTTAACACTCTGGATTCCTCTTTCAAATTTCTGGGTTTATCTTGTGAATCATGTTTGTAGTCCTACTAGTGCTAACATTGTGTAGCAGCCAGAGGCACCCTTGAAAGGATCTCAACGTACTCCAGCGCGTTGCGACACCCTGGTTGAGAATCACCAGTCGAAGCACTTGTGGGGCTGGGACTCTCTCTTCTCATGCAGTGCAGAACCCAAGGCAATAGGCCTCAACTTCTACCATGACCACAGAGCACTACTGTAATATCCATAAAAATAAGGTCACGTTACTTAGAAGATCCCAAATTAGAAATGAAAAGCCTCCAAGAATGACGAATACAGCAGACGGCTTGTAAATTGTAACTCACTCGGATAAAGCAGTGGGTGCTGGTGACCTGTCACTGCATGGCATCCTTGCACATAGCAATGGTCCTTAAGCAATAAAACTTGAATCAGCCTCAGGAGCTCAGCTTTGCCCAGGCTCCTGGCTGATCGGAACGGGAGTCCTGGTTGCAAAGCTAAGACCCAACTCATCACCATAGACGTTGCATGGTTGCAAAAGGTTTTAGCAGTAACTGCCATGAGGTTTGGATGAATGTGTCTACAAATGCCTGTGCATTAGCTGAAGGCTCCTGAAATAACCTCACCATTTCAATCAGTACAGGGTGTCTTTGCAGCCTTCTCTAACAGAAGCATGTGGGGACAATGGCAGTCAGGTAGGCACAGGCAGCACCCCTCACTGTGTGTTTCTACAGGGATAATGGGTTCAGGAAATGCTCCTTTCTCACCACCATGCAGAAAGTTTCTACAGTTTCCTACAGGCTGGGCGCATCTACATATTCATTAATGCGCTTTTGGTAACACACATTAAATTTAATACCTTTCGGTATCTATACACATTCTCCAGGGTGGAGGTGCAGGCACTTTAATTAGAACCACTCAAATTAAAGTGCCCACAGTGTCATGTGTATTCAGCAACCCAAAACGGTGGTGGGGGTGCTTGAACTAAAGCTTGTTCAATGACCTTTAGTTAAAGCATTCTTGCCGCCATTTTGAAGTGCAGGGATGCTGAATAGATGTGACATGGAAGCTGCTGGAGCACATTAATTAACATACTCCAGCAGACTCGATTAGGCAGCCTATAAGTATATAAGGGGTGTGTATCAGGAACTGGGGGAGAATGTCTGTTCACCAGGGCACCCCAAGTGATGCCAAAGTCTAATGGTCATAAACTGCTGGAAGACCGTTTTAGACTGGACATAAGGAAAAACTTCTTTACCATCCAAGTCTACAGAGCCTGGAATAGATTCCCTAGAGGTGGTGCAAGCATCTACTCTGGATACCTTTAAGGAGCACTTGGATGCTTATCTTGCTGGGGTGATCTGATTCCAGCTGACTTCTTGCCCCTTGGGCAGGGTGCTGGACCCAATGATCTCACGGGGTCCCTTTCAGCCCTAATATCTATGAAGCTATGAATTTAGTACCTCCATTGTGAGGTACTAGAAAAAGGTGCATTAGCCTATTTTAATGTGCATTAGTGAAAGCACACATTTTTGTGATGCTTTAATGTGCATTAAAATAGGCTAATATACTTTAAAGTACACATGTAAACATGCCTGCCAGGTAGTAACAGGAGACAGCTCTCTGTTGTGACTGTAACTAAACTGGCTCTTTATTAAGAGACCTGTTCACAGAGGTGCTGGAACTCAGCATGTACACATAGACATCCTCCAAATTCTTCCCCCTGGCCTCTATGCCCTGCCCTGCAAGTTACATGCACGTCATGACTTCCCAACCCTCCCATGTGGCAATAGAACAGATTCTGGTCCCCACACACATTGCATCTCCCAGGAAGTGCCTGGACAAAGCATCACAGGGAAGCTGGGTTTTGGCTTCTCCAGGAGCCAGAGAGAAAACTGAAGGTGGAAAACCCAGACAGGCTTAGCAGTGGATTTTACTTCCTGTGAGGTTAAATCATCCAAACTGACCACTGTGCACGCATCACATGTTAAGGGGAGCCGGTCTTTCATTTAGAGGAGAGCAGTGGGCAAGAGGTGCTCTGAGCTGGGACCACAGCAACCCAGCTGCCTCCTCCTCCTGCTGTTATAAATCCAGGAATGTGGCTTGCTACAGGCCTAATTTAATTCCCCTTGGCTTCAGACAGCTCCCCATTCCACAAGAACTTTATTGTGTTGGTCATCACACACACTTATGATTCCCCTCCCTCCCTTTGGTTTTGCATTCCTGGTGGCGTGAGAACATTTTCTCCCTGTTGTGGGCAGTGGAGCAGGTTCCACGCTGCTATGAGGCTAATGCTGTCATGCTTTCAGCCCTCCACGAGGGGCTGAAGCCTCCCACTCTGTTCTCCTTCCCTGTGCCTGGCTCCCATGAGTGCTAACTGGAGACAGACAGGCACATGCATCCCTGCTGAACAGTGGGGTTGCTCTGTTGGAAAAAAAAGTCTAAGAGGGTTTGTTCAATGGATTCTTGCCCCAGCCGGTCACTTCAGGAGACCTGCCGTTAAATTGGGCTGAGGTCACTCATTTACGAGGCTGAGTCTAGGCTCCTTGAAGAGTCGTCCCCAGCAGGTATTTCACAATAAACAGCACGTATGGGTAGTCTGTCATCAGGTCTGGAACAGTGGGGGAGAGAGAAGGTCAAGGCTAAGGGGCAATACAGGAGCTGCCTGCAAGGGAGAGCAAAGGGTTGGAATAGCAGCTGGACCATGTGCTTGTGCTGTGGGTTGGGACTGAGGGCATCAGCAGAACCAAGGGGGGGGAGTGTGCAGGAAGCAAAGGACTGGGGTAACAGGGGTGGGGTGAAGCTGCAGGCCAGGGTGTCAGCACTGTAGCTGAGGGATAGGGTTCAGGAGGGCACACTCAGAACAGGGAGGCATTGCAAGACTCGAGTTGTTCAGTCCTGGCCTGGAAATGGCAGGTCGGAGGTAAAGGGGGTGCTGCAGGTCAGGACTGAAGTGCCTCAGCATGTTACCTTTGTGCTGTCTGCAGTCTGACTTGCTGTAGGGGTGAAAATAGCCTCCAAATTAGGTTGGAAAAGGCAGGGGAGGAGAAGTGCTTGGGGTCATTCAGTAAACTCCCATAGCCTTGAACCCTGGCAGTGCTGAGCGCCATAGGCCCTGCCCCATCTCCTATGCTGGTGCCTGCATAGGGTGCATATGGGTGCAGCATAGGGGTGTTTACACCAGCCCTGGCCAGAGATGGGGTAAACAGCCCTCCTCTCTCCTTCTCCCAGCTTGTTTGCCTCTTGTTTGGAAACTATTATTCACACAGTGACTGGGAAGTTAAGTCACTAACTTGTTTCCTTTCCCCAAGAGGTGGACTCTTGGGTCAAGACCCAAGACCCAAGAAATTCCCTTTCCTAGTCAGGTGAATCACCTGCCCATTAGGGGAGCTGACTGCAACACAGCTCCTCAGGGAGGGTTTCCATCCTCCAACCTCAATGCATTATAGATCCCCAAAGAACCACCCACCTATCTTCAATATGATGTGCTCTTGGGGTCCCTCTGCTGGGATATCAGCCTTACAGCTTCACATACAGAAAGGAAGTGAGCCCAAAACAACTGCATTCACATCAGCCCTGTGTAGGGCTGGATTTCATACAGCTGCTGTAGATCAGCCAAGCTCCTCTGAAGCCTGGCAGGTTTGACATCCCTTGTATAAAACATGGGCAGGCACGATCCCAATCCTGATCCCCATCTCACTGCCATTGCTGTAGCTTCATGGACTCTAATGGGATCATTATTATCCATCATATTGAGGTGGAGCCTTAAGAATGGACCAGAAGTCTGTCCTGCAGGACTCTGCACAGCCAGAATAGAAAGACCTGGGTTTCCCAGACACCTGACAAGGGCTGCCCCTGAGTGACATCTCAGAGCTAAGGATGCTTTAGTTCCAACAGTATGGGACAAAACCAGTAGGGAAAGCATCTGGATAAGTATTTGTCATACTTCTGAAAGGTTTAAACAAACAATAAAGAAATAAGATGCGGGTGGGGAGCAATAAAAGCTGCACCATGAAATAAAAAAGCAGCCCTTGGAAATGGAGCCCTGTAATCAGATATGCCAAGGCCACAATCTTCCCCCTTATGGCATTTCTCATATGTTTGCAGAGCAGGCTTTTGTGACAGGCGATAATGGATTGGGACACCGTGCTGCTTCCCACTGTCAGTGGGTTGAACTCCAGATCCATTTTAAGCTGCTTTCCTTTCATTTAAAAACTTGTTTTAAGCAATTAAAGCAGAGAAAGCAAACGTTTCAGCCAGTGAACCTTTGGACTTCTGTTAAAAATCAAAAGCTTTGGAGGCTTTGTCATCCTTCTTAAATTAAACTGAGCACAAGGGAGCCCCTGCTCAATCTATTGCTTGGCACTGACTTCCCTTTCTCTCAATTTGTATTGGATGAGGACATTGCTGTTAAATAAATCACCCCTGGCAATGATGCTGTTTGCTTTCCCTCTGCCCCTCCTTACAAGAGAAATTTTCTTGCCTCATGCAGCATCACCCGGAGGGGGTGTCCTGTGTGTATGGGAATGGGTGGGTTTGAGCATGCATAGACATGTGTGCAGTTGGGACTCAGTGTACAGGCATGTATGCAAATGGATGTGTGTATGTGTCTGCATATGTACAAGCAGGCATGGGCATGTTTTTTTTAGAGGAACGAGGATGTGATGCAGGAGGCATGTGCAGTTATGAGACAGGGAGACAGAAGCCATCTCCTGATTAGGGATCATGCAAGGGCATCTCCCATGGGATGTTGAGAAGCCTTGGACTTGGTCACCAAGCACAAGACTGTCCAGCTGGTAGCCCATGGGCTGCATGTGGCTGGTGAGGGGTTAAATTGCAGTAGAGGAGCTTCTGCCTAGCTACCACTCCCATCATCACTCCAGCTGCCTCACTCCCCTCCAGCATTTCCTGCCTAGCTCTACTTCAGAGGGCATGGCAGTGAGACTGGGGGAGCTGAGGGTGAGCCTGGAGTTGCATGGTGCAGTGGTTGGAGGGTGGAGAGTGGTGCACAGTGCAGTGGTGGAGGGGCTGTCTGCATGACAAGCAGCCCAGGAAACCTATGGCTTGCCTTGGAGCAGCCTGCAGGTGTGCAGCCTTTGCTGGTGTGTCCATGAAGCATTCACAGAATCATAGAAAGTTAGGGTTGGAAGGGACCTCAGGAGGTCATCTAGTCTAGTGTTTCTCAACCTGTGAGTTGTGATCCAAAAGCGGGCTGTGGGAATATACGAAAGGGTCACAAACAATCTTTAAACATGGATCAACAAACTTTAAAGATGGATTCTCCTTTAAAGAAGGGAAAAGTGGGTAACCGTGGGTTTTCCCTTGTGGGCTGGAAGAGTTCCAGCCTGCAAGGGGCTGCTTGGAGCTGCTTGGCTCCCTGCCAAGCCCCACACACAATCGCCCCTGCCAACCTTATATACCCAGCCCCTACCCTACACACTGGAGGGCTGGAGCTAGGGGCAGGGGGCAGCAGGTTGGGAGTGAAGGGTACTGGCAGGGCCAGGGGGCTGTTTTCTACTTAAACTATTTACTGGGTTGGGACTGGCCATCAATGTTTACAAATGGGTCCTGGTATAAAAAAGGTTGAGAACCACTGATTTAGTCCAAGCCTCTGCTCAAAGCAGGACCATCCCCAACTAGATCACCCCAGCCAAGGTTTTGTCTACCCAGGTTTTAAAAAACACCAAGGATGGAGCTTCCACAGCCTCTTTGGGTAAACTGTTCCAGTGCTTTACTACTCTCCTAGTGTGACATTTTTCCTAGTATCTAACCTAAACTTTCCTTACTGCAACTTGAGACCATTCCTATTTGTTCATCTTCTGACCTCTTAGAGTTGGACAGCCCTGCCCTAGAACCTGGCTAAGAATGTTTGAAGGTTTAATTCAATAACTGATGACAACTATCCACCACTCAGTGGCCCACAGTTCCTTCAGAATTGTTACTCTGAACTAGGATTTAGAAACAGCCCAATGGCAAGGGCCTGAGATATCAAGGGAGAACAAATCATTTAGGAACCTAAAGGCTAGGGACAGACATTCAAAAAGCCTGAGCCTGAATTGATTCAATTTTTGCAGGTTTGTCTAACCTGGCTAGGCTGAACCAGTTTGCAAGTATACAGACATTCCCTCTGGACTGAGAAAATGCAGGCATATGCCTTCAGTGGCTCAGGCTAGAAGTGTGTGTGTGTGGGGGGGCACTAGAGCAGCCCTCCCTTCTCTTCTACAGTGCTGAGCTGAGGGGCAGTGGGGTGTGGCCAGGCTGTGGTAGGATCCTCAAATTATTGAGGGAGAAGAGCAAAGGGCATTGCATCCTCAAGCTGGCATCAGCAGCTGTGGCAGGACAGGGCAAGAGCTGGGGAGCAATGACTATTGGGTGCGAGGTTTGTAGCACAGGGTTGTTGTCAGGGAGCCTCCATCAGACCCATCTCTGTCCAGGGGTTGGTGCTGGCCAGCAGTCATAGGGTGCAAGAGCACTCATGCAGAGATGCTTATGGGGAGACGAGTTGGGTTTGTTCAGGCTCAGGCCCAGGCTGGGAATTGTGGGCAGCTTGTCTGCATCCTGGGGTTTGCAATGTCCTAGCACAGGTTCTGTTCAATGGAAGAATGGCAGCTTTCTCGGGAGAAAGATGGCAGCTCCTCCTCTTTATGCTCCAAATGCCTTACTCAGACAGATGCCTTCTGTCCCCTCTGGAGCCTTCCTTGCAAAAGGGAGTGTTCCTTACAGAAACCTGGCACGGATGCTGCAGGAAGAGACTCCAAGGACCCAATTTACAGAAAAAGTGGATCTGGCTGTTCTGTGTTCCCTGGAACCCAACCAGTCATTTGCCTAAACAAACATGTGCTGGCAATTGCATGTGGGTACCAAACTAATGCAAAGGCCATGGAGCCTTGGAATTGACATGCACCCCCTTCATTACTGAAGGTGACTGATTGCCCTCCTAGCACCTCAGCCTTGTCTACAGCTAGTTTCCTATTTAACTTTCCCCATCTCTTCTGGGGTCATGTATGAATCTAGAATCATAAAAAAGTAGGATTGGAAAGGACCTCCACAGGTCATCTAGTCCAACCCCTAGTCCAAAGTATTCCATATAAATCCATAATCTAACCTTTTAGTAAAACTACTGTCGACCCTGGTACAAATCATAACACCCTAACCTGCTACAGGTAAAGCAGGGGAACCACGGCAACTAACTCCCTGTTTTTACAAAAGGTTGTTAATATACACTCAAGAGATCCCAAGTAGAGGGCCACCTCACCCCCTAACTGGAAAGAAAGGCAAAACCCCGCACAGTCCATACCAATCTGACTGTGGGGTAGCCTGACCTCAAATATGGCAATTGGTCTGACCATCAAGCCAGTGAAAGAAAGGGTACAACCTATGTTTTGCTGTTCTTTGCTGGTTCAAAGGTCCATCTAGCCCAGTGACAAGTACCGATTGTAAGAACCAGGATATGTATGTGAGCCATCCTTTGGCATACCCTCCAGTGACTAGCCAGTGTAGGGTTAAGTGTGTCCTGGGCCCCAGGTTGCCTCTGTGGCTGTTGTGTTTAAAGCCCCTGATGGACCTCCATAAATGTGTTTATTTCCATCTGGAATCTGGTTGTGCTATTGGCCTCCACAGCTTCCAATGGCCAGGGGTTTCCCAAGTCAGTGTTTTGCATAAAAAGGCAGTACTCCTCTGATTTGTTTTAAACCTGACACCTAACATGTCCATTGGGCTCTCCTTGTTCTCATACTACGGGACACAGCTATTGCTAGTTCCTCCCCATTCACATTTTCCAGCTGGTTCATGATTTTATAGATCTCTGTCCTCTCACAGAACATGAGCCAGCCATTTTCTTGTTCTGCACAACACCTGGACACACTGAGTGCCAGGCTAGCACCAGGAAGGGCAATCCCATGTTGGGCTGAACACAACCACGGATGGCAAGCACGGAGGTCAGTTTAGGAGGATCTTACTACTTTCTCACCTCACACAGCAATGATTTGCTGGCAGCGGGGAATGGGTGCCAGGGAAATTTGAACTGCAGATTCCCACCCAAGCAGAACTGATTCCAGATGACAGTGTGTTTGTTGTAGCTGGGAAGGAGGCAGGGATCTCTGCTTTCTGGGTCTGCCAGACTCTCCTACTCTTTTACAGCCTGGGTGAGAATAACAGTTCTGGGCAGCTGGCAGCAGGGGGGCCCGGAGCGAGTCTTAGACGGCATGAGGTATGGTGAACTCAGCACAGTGGGAACACAGACTTCATCTCCTTTGCTGGAAGCTTGGTGGACAAGGTGCCAGGCTTATAAATTACAGAGATGTGTCAGCTGAGGGCATCTGGGGTCTCTGAACAGCTTAGCAAGTTGGCAGGGTCATAGCCAGCCCTGGCCTCATTAGAGCTGTAGGGTGGGAAGGGGGAGACTCCACTGGAAAGTGGGGCAAGATAAGTGACGCTAGTGGGAAAGAAACTCATCCAAGATAAGAAAGGGGACCTCTGTTATGAGACTTTGTAAGTTCCTAGCACCCGGTCCTGTGTCAGGCAATCACAGACTAGGCCTTGGAAGCATCTCTGTGGCTGGGGACAGACATTACACATAAACTGTTTTAAGTGATCAGAAACTGTTTAAACCTGTAACAGAACAAATGTTCAGTGCACATAGACCAGTTTGAAAATGACTGAAACCGGTTTGCGGTAGTTTAATAGTTTCTAGGGTCAGAAGGGACCTGAACAGATCATCAAGTCTGATCCCCTGCCCTGGGCAGGAACAAGTGCTGGGATCATAATACCCCAGCCAGATATCTATTCAACCTCCTCTTGAAGACCCTCAAGGTAGGGGTGAGCACCACCTCCCTTGGGAGGCTATTCCAGAGCCTGGCAGCCCAAACCATAAAGTAATGCCTCTTGATATCTAGCCTGAACCTGCTCTCCATCAGCTTGTGGATATTATTCCTTGTTATCCCAGGTGGTGCCTGGGGGAACAGAGTCTCACCTATTTTCCGCTGGTCCCCCCTGGTGAGTTTATAGATGGCCACCAGATCCCCTCTCAAATAAACCTGGTTGAATGTAGTATCAGACAACTGATTTGGGTCAAACCAGTTTATGCAATGTCTGTCCCAGGCCCCTTGATGTTTTAAACCAGACCCCCCACATCCCAGCATGCTCTCTGGGCTGGGCAGGGCTCTCTGCTCCACAGCAGAGCTGGCCCCTCTCCTCTGCTCCCTGGCTGGAGCTTGGCACAGACTGCAGGCATCTGCCTGGCTTCCCCTGGCTCCCCCCCCTCACCCCCCCCACTCCCTGCTAGGCAGGAATTTCTCCCTCCCCTCTGCCTTACAGACACCTCTCAGCATTAGCTAGCAGACCACATGCTGGCTACCGTTCATGCTGTGGCAGATGGAACAAAGGCAGAATCAACAGGGAGCTGGTAGTGTCCCACTTAATGGAGTGGTAAACACTGAGTTAGGGGTGATAAACACTGTGTTATCAATTCCCTGTCAGGCTGGTCAGAAGGGGTGTGTTTGTGGGGGGGTCCCTAATCAGAGTGTCTTGCTGGGGCCTGGCTCTGCCCCACTTAGTTCAGCACTGTAGAAGAGAAGGAAGGGCTGCTGCGGCACCCACGGCTTCCAGCCTGAGCCACTGCAGGCATGTGCCTACATTTTTGGGATGTCTTTACAGTTACAAACTGATTCAGTCTAGCCAGGTTAGACTAACCTGCAAAGATTGAATCAATTCAGGCTCAGGCTTTTTGAATGTCTGTCCCTAGCCTGTGTGTGTTTGCTGCTTTGAAGGGGAGTGGTGGGGAACTGTAAAACTATAAGCCAGTTAGCCTCACCTCTATCCTTGGGAAAACTCTGGAAAATATCATTAAGGATCACATTTGTGGGAGTCCAGCAGGGGAAATAATGCTGAAAGGAAAACAGCATGGGTTCATTGCAGGTAGATCCTGCGTGACTAACCATGTTTCTTTTTACGACCAGGTCACAAAATGCTTAGATGCAGGAGTTGAGGTAGATGTCATCTACCTAGACTTTAAGAAGGCCTTTGGTACGGTATCTCATTCTTTTCTCATAAATAAACTGACAGGCTGTGATGTAGATGATTACACGGTCAGGTGGGTGACAAAATGGCTTAGGGGTCGCACCTAGAGAGTGGTGGTGGATGGGTTGATATCGACCTGTAAAGATGTGGGCAGTGGGGTCCTGCAAGGCTTGGTCCTTGGACCATACCAAATTATGGGGCAAACTTAATACACCAGGGGGTAGGGAATGGATCCAGAATGAAATAGGATGCAGTTCAATAAAGACAAGTACAAAGTGCTGCACTGGGGCAAAAAGAACCATCAACACACTTACAGACTGGGGGATGACCTTTTCAGTAGCACAGCAGTGGAAAGGGATCTTGGAGTCATAGCCGACTACAAGATGAACATGAGTTGTCAATGTGATGAAGTGATCAACAAGCCTAACCACACTTCATCATGCATTAGCAGATGCATGATGAACAGGTTCAGGGAGGTGATGCTCCCCCCCATGTGACACTGGTCAGGCCACAGATGGAGCACTGCATCCAGTTTTGGGTGCTGCACTTCAAGAGGGATGCAGAGAATCTTGAGAGGGTTCAGAGGAGGCCACTCGTATGGTCAGAGGCCTGCAGGCAAGGCCCTAGGAGGAGAAGGACCTAGATCTCTTCAGCCTTTGCAAGAGAAGACTGAGAGGTGATCTTGTGGCTGCCTATAAATTCATCAGGGGAGGGCAGCAGGGAATAGGAGATGGTCTATTGACTAGGGCACCCCCTGGAGTAATTAGGAACAATGGCCACAAAGTGACAGAGAGCAGATTTAAGTTAGACATTAGAAAGAACTTCACAGTAAGGGTTGCCAGAATCTGGAAGGGGCTTCCAAGGCGAGTGGTGCTCTCCCTACCCTGGAGGTCTTCAAGAGGAGACTGGACAAACACCTAGCTGGGGTCATCTGACCTCAGCGGTCTTCCTGCCTAGGACAGGGGGCTGGACTCGATGACCTACTGAGATCCCTTCCAACTCTAACATCTATGACTCTATGAATTAGAACATGGTCCTGGCTGAGTATTTGTCTCCTAAAGCAGTCAGGATGATGGGAAGTGGGCACAGCACAATCTCTACCTAACCATTAGGGAGTTACCTGTAGGAGTCAGCATACGGAATGAAATAAGAGGAGGCCTGGGTGCTGCTAGAAGGACTGAGGGGCATGGGGGTAGAAGCAGAGCTGTGGGAGGAGGCTGCAGGGTCCAGCAGTGCTGGGGCTGGTAAAGGTAAATGCCTGAGACCAGCTCAGTCTGGGTTTGGGCAGGGAAATTTGCAGCTGAAACTCAGCCTGGCTTTGCCCAGGACACAGTGGGCAAAGGGTTCAGAGGAAGCCCACTTGCATGATTGGGGGCAGCAGGGCAGACCTTACGAGGAGAGGCTATGGGACCTGAACCTGTTCAGCCTCCACAAGAGAAGGCTGAGGGGGGATCTAGTGGCTGTTTACAAACTAGTCAGGGGGGACCAGCCGGCATTGGAGGAGTCCCTGTTTCCCCAAGTGCTACCAGGAGTGACTAGAAATAACGGTCACAAGCTGGCAGAGGGTAGATTTAGGCTAGATATCAGGAGGCGCTACTTCACGATCAGGGCAGCTAGGATCTGGAACCAACTTCCAAGAGAAGTCGTGCTGGCTACTACCCTGGGGAGTCTTTAAGAGGAGGCTAGATGAACACCTTGCTGGGGGTCGTTTCACCCCAGTACTCTTTCCTGCCATGGCAGGGGGTTGGACTTAATGGTCTGCTCAGGTCCCTTCTGACCCTACCTACTATGAAACTATGAAACAGTGCATGGGCAACTGGTGCCTTCTGAATTGGGGTGGGGGCACATGCCCCGCCAGTGGCCAGTCAGTGACTCTAGGGTGTCCCCCCATGGCTGATTTCACCAACGGGGGGGGGTGGGGGGAGGGGTCTTCCCATGGCTGATTGCACTAACCTGGAAGCGTGAGCGGGGCACCCAGAAGTGCTAGTGGAGCTTCTGCTGGCACCCCACTCCACAGCCAGCACTTGCACAGGGGGGCGGGACCGGCACTCCCGCCTGTCCCACCTGCCTGTCACCTAAGTGCGGAGTGTTGGCTGTCAGGGGGTGCACCAGCACCCTCAGGGGGTGCACGCGCACTCCGTGTACCCCCTATGCCGCCACTGACACAGTGATTGTGAGACTGTCTCCATAGAAATCCTTTAGGTCTGCTCAGGGGAGGAGATTCCAGCGCATTAGAACTTCTTAGAGGTGATTCCATAGTTGCATGTATTTCCCCCAGCCCAGACAGGCTGGCTTTTTTGAGCAGCTACTTCTTACTGTGGGCATAGCTGGAGGAGTGCCCAGGTTGCATCCATAGTGCCATGCCCAGACCCTCCATAAGAACCCATCTCTTGCTGAGGATGTGCGAGTGAAGGCCAGTGCAGCATCTTCAAAATGCTTCTGCTCTGATGGATCCAGTAGAAACACTGCAGCTTCGCTGGAGAAAGATCCTCTGCAGAGTCTGTTGCCAGGCAGAGATTTTTAGGTGTTTTGAGGAGCCTGTGATATCTTGATTAAGCCAGACCTCAAACCAGAATGGCGGTGATGACATGAGGCATTTGTCGGGCTGCTGCTAGAAGTTATTGTCATAAAACCACAGGCTGGGCAAGGAAAGGATCAGGGTCATTAAAAAATGGCTGGAACCAAACCAAAAAACCCAAACCATGAAGCTGAGCTTCCAGGAAGCCTGGGCCAAAATATGGAAACCACAAGGAGCTTGGAGAGAGCTGCTGGTTTCTTCCTGGTTTTGGCTTAGTTTCCCTCAGAGCAGTTGGATTGAAGCGTTGACCAGGTTTCACAGGAAGAGGGATCTTTACTGAAACAAAAATTCCTGTTGCAAAACTTTCAAGGATTTGGTTGAAAATTGGTCCTGTTTCCTGTTCTAATTCTGGTCTTGATTTGAAAGGCAAAGAACAAACAGCTTTCCTTCGGGTCACTTTGTTGGGAGCTTTGCAAAGTGGAAGTATGCTGGCAACACTTTGTAATGACAAGCAGGGTGGGAGGAAAAAAAATCAGATTTCATTGGGGAATATTTTGCAAACTCCCAAGACTGAAGGAAGGAAGGAAGGAGAACGCAAGCGAGCAAGAGCACGTATATACACATGTGAGAGACGTTGTATAAGCAGCTGAGTCCTTAGTGCTGTCATCTGAAGAGCCAGAGGACTGGAATCTTCATATTCCCTTTGTGCGTATAAATGTTTGCATGAAAACATTGTAATAAATACAACGAATTAACGTACTGCTTGCTCACAGGTTGCGTAAGAAAAATCAGAATCCCAGAGGCTGGGATCTTACAGGCCATGAGCAGAGGATTGAAACTCGCAGAAGTAATTAAATTTTGTTTAATCAAAACAGCTTTACAATAACTACCAAAGCTGTGAGAGAGACTTTCCTATTTATTTATAACTCCCAGCTGATACATGAGGACTGGGGGTGGAAGCTGACAAGCTGGAGCCCCCTAGTGGTCAAAACTAGCACTACATGCCCATCTCTGACCTCAGCTCCAGCAGCAAAACTTTCCAACCGTGCTAACTGGCCCCTTCGTAAGCACCCTCAGCATTAAGGACAAGTGTGCAATAGGCAATTGTTATTTCTGTGTATACGTTTCTCTACCAACAGAGTTGGGCTAATAAAAGATATCAGATTTACCCAAAGAACCTTGTCTGCCTGCCGTCAGAAAACACTCTCTATAAGAAGGCCAAGCTGGGATGTACCTTAGGGAGGAGCAGGGGATAACGGGGCTGTCAGAAGAAGCTTAGTTAACTTATTCCCTGTGAGTGCCATTCACTCCTGTGGGGAGAAACACCCCAAGACCTAGACAGAGGTGAAGACCCACTTGCAGGGGTGGGGAGAATGTGGGTAAGACAAGGGTTTGGTGGTAGAGGGGTGTGATAGGAAAGATGTCCAGCAGGTATGAAAAGGTAGCTCAGTGGTCAGAAGGAATTCAACTGCCCGCTCGGCTGTAGATTGCGTGTATGAGACTGGGCAAATCACTTAGTCTCTATGCTTTGGTTTCTCCATTTGGACAATGGACCATTGTGAGGATAAATGTACTTAGTGAGGTGCATTTGTGAGGTGCTCAGAGATTTGGTGATCAGGATATTGTAAGTAACTACACTGAGAAGCCAGGACAAGAGCAAAGTAAGGTATTGCTCTTACAATCTCTATACAGTGAGCTGAGAGCCTGGAAGAACCAACCAAGGCCTGAGGTCAGCCCTTGGGCAGAGTCTGTTACTAAAATGGCAACAAAATGTCTTGAGTTTGTAATGGAAACAAGTACAGGGGTTCAGAATCTTTCTTGCTGGACCACTAATGCCCCAGTCCCATTTTATACTCCTTTGCATGTGATTTACTAGCTGTGTAACAGTAATTCAGCAATAGGACTTCTCTTTCTTTGTTGGGGATGAACCTCCATGGTGCTGGGCACTGTATAAAGGGAGAGAGAACAGCCTGAAGAAATCCTTCTGTTCCAAATGCTGCCCATGGTCAGAACAGCCAAAGAACAAAGAGTTACAAAGGTCCTGGGGTTGTGCAACCTCTGACTCCTACCATAAACATATTTGGAAATGCTGACAAAATACAGCAGCTAGTGGACAAGGAGAGACCAACAAATGACATGCCAAATATGATTTCACAGGTTCATACTAGCTTGTTTAATTTTTTTCTAATAGCTTTATGCACAGAGAGGTGGAGACAGCCTAGTACTCTCTTCTGTAGATGCCTGTTACCTGAAATTCAGGAAGTGAACCCAGGTGTCCTGGGTCCTACTCCCATGCCTAACCCAGGTAAGTGTCTATCTTATCCAGTGGATTCATCTTTTTCTTTAAGGGAGACAGTGGGTGTGAAACATCCGCCCCAACCTAATGAAGGGGCAGATCTAGGGAAAGGCTATTCTTTTACTTGGGGGTGCATATTTTTTCTTCAATTCTATAAACGGATCCTTATGTAAGTGTGCAGAATCCGACAACATAACAGACAAGGCATTTTCAGGCACCCAGCAATGCTGTGGACATCTGCTTCTGGCTTGCAGTCAGTTAAACACATGGAAACAAAGAACGTGTCAAAAATCACACACCTGAGGCTGATAAAATCTTTTAAACATTTATTTTGTTCTTCCTAGGATACTTGTTTTTAGATGTGTACACACACACACACACACACAAAACAGATGTAGTGGGTAGTTTATACTATACTACTACACATAGTAACATAGTTGAGTTGTTAATGGCCCTGCTGTAGTTTTTGTGATGAATTAAGTGATCCACCCATGGGCGACTGGTGCAGCTTAAGTCTGGGAGGGCACCCACAGAAGCCGGTGGTGGCAGCAGCAGTGGGAATGGGGCTGGTGAGTACCTGCAGAAGCCTCTGTCTGCATTGGCGGCAGGGACAGGGCTGGCAAGCACTGGCAGAAGCTGCTGGTGGCATCGGCAGTGGGGATGGCCTTGTTGGGAGTGGGGCATGTGCCCCCTACCAGTCGCCTATGGATCCACCACTCTAACCTTAAAATACCATTTTATAAGACTTGTTAATACCCTGGGCAAATGAGCTGCAAATAGGATCAGTATACTGGTATGACGGGAGTTTTTAAAAAGGGTGGAAACAAACTGTGTTTTGAGAACAGCCTTATTCTACTTTAATATTATAGCAAGACTCAAATCCTCAGCTAATATAAAGCAGAGTACAACTGATTTTCATGGAACTACGCCAATTTACGTCATTCAAGTCAGCCCAGACTTATGCAAGTTCCTTCCAAAGACTGAGTATGTTATAGTCATGAAAATATCAACAATTATTTCTCAAGCTCATCACAACCTTTATAAATTTAATTAAGTGTAATCCATCTTTGTGAAAATGGCATAAAAATTGACCAGCTTTGGTAAAAACCTGCTTGCTTAACTTTTCTTTCTTAATGCACTAAAATAGCCATCATGGGACCAACGTTTTCCCGAAGGGGCTAGTGACTTCAGGTGCCTCTATGTTCAGAGTACCCACTCTTATTCCCCCCATCTCTATAATATCCAAGATCCTGACGGTCTTCAATGTATTTGTCTCATAAAACACCTGCAAGATAAGGAAGCATGAAACTTGATTTTTGGAAGATAGCTGCTCTAATCTCTTTGAAATGTCTCTAGTTGAACGTCCCAAAATCGAAGCACTTATAGTTGCTATTAAAAGTCTTAGCCACGGTATTTGACATGCTATTAAGAAAGCAAAATGATGCATCCCAGGTTAGTGAGCAAATAATTCTGCATGGCAAGTCCAACTCCTGTAACATTTACCCATCCCAGGCTAGGCCTGGCATCCTGCTTGCTGCATTATGTATACCAGGTCCATTTGCCATATAAAAGAAGTTCCCACGTGATTCCTCATCAAAGATCCTGAAATAAGAACTGTTTCCATCAGAGGCTTCCAGGAATTGAGCAGTGGGTGTAAAACCTTTAGCAGAAACTCTTGATATCAAAGTACATAACAAAAAATATAAATAAGAACTATTGCCAGAATGCAACCAGGTAGCAATAAAATGTTAGGAACCAGCTCAGCGGTATCTCTAGATGGCTGCCAGCTTTGGGTTATACAAAGGTTTCTATCTTCTATGGCTCTGGTAGGAGTTTGCTGACAAAGTCAATGACAAGAGAAGCTGGCTGAACTGTGTCGTACTCTGCGAACAGGTGACAGACATTCTCAGAATCTGTCTGGCTTTTGGCTACAAAACCAAAGATCCTTTGAAAAGAGACAGAGAGAGACAAGAACTCACTATTAGACTGCATTCAGAAATTAATAAGAAAAACTTAAACAAGCCCCAGGCACAGAGAGCACTTCTGACTAACAGTTCCACCTTGGCCCATTCCCCAATCACGTTTGCATGAAAGAAAAACAGTCAGGATTAAGCATTTCTGGCAATAACCTTCCCGACTATGAGAAAAAAAGTTTCTCAAACACAAGGAAAAGCCAGATATAAACTCACGTCCTGAGTTCTGAGCAAACAAGTCAGCGATGCCGGGAAGATTAGGAGAATTCCACTAGGCACTTTCCACGCTGGTTTATTCACTAGTGAAGCCCTAACATCTGGGATGGCTACAGTGCAGGCCTGGCATGGCACCAACAAACTGTCCCAAATTTCTTTTTAATATGAATTTTCCCACCCATTATCAGCTTTTTAAAAACTTAATCTCCTTATTCCCTCTGTTGCCTTTGAAATATGACCTTTCAAATGCCCAATAAAAATATACCACTTTCTTTTTTCCTTGGTTCTTATAGAGCATGGTATGTGTTTCAGGTCTCTTTATAAGGGTCATACCTTGAAGATTTGCAGTATTTTTGCCACCTGAAAAAAAAAAGAAGTGAATAAGATCACAATGGAAAAGATGTTTAACTTATCTCTATGCTTTGAATATACTTATATATTTATATATTTATATTTAGTGAAAAAAATGCTACTTTTAGTGTAGGGGAGGAATGACCTTTTTTTTATAGCATATTTGAAATTTTGACTGATTCCATCTAATTTTAACATTCATTTCAATGCCAACTCCTTTGTTCCATTCAAGCCAGTCTGCCACTCTGTAGTGTTGGACATACTGCACTTATTGTCCAGCTCCAGAAAAAAGCACACTACCACACTATAGGCACTTCCTCACTTAATTGTGCCAATTCACAGAGCAGTTACTTGAAACTTACTTTCTGTTGTCAGGGTCCGTGCTGCAGAAGCTGATGATAGCAAGTGGGTAGTGTCGCCTGAAGAATACCCTGAAGGCAAGGAAAAGGAAGAAGACATAGATTTAAAAGAGGAGGAGTCAGAGCAAATCAGTGGGAGACTATGTTGATGAAATCTAGGGACCTCTGAATAAATAGATCAGGCTATCACTTCCCAAGGGATGGCTTCAAATCTATATCAGCTGAAATTGGTGACGCATAGGGGGTGCATGTGGGTGCACGTGTACTCCCTGAGATCGGCTGTGCACCCCCTGGAAATGCCAGCTGCAAAATCAGAAGTGCTGGTCATTTTGGGCTCGGCTATTGGATGCTGGGGGACTCCCCCCCATCCTGGTCAGCGATTGGCTGCTGAGGTATCCCCTGCCCCCGGTCAGTGATCTGGTGGCCCCGCAGAGGTGGGAGGCACCAGTTGTCCATGTCAGCTGATGAGAGGAACAAATTCAGCCTGGTTCTAGCTCCCATCATTGAAGAGCCACTGTCTTCATAGCAGAATCATGCCCAGTACTCCTAAACATATTACTGGGATCAGGTGCATGCCTGGTGAAAAGCCTTGCTGATGACAGCAGGGATTAGTTTGTCCTGACAGGCCAGTTTACCCTGTGAGTTAGTTATGCAGGTGCAAATCAGCATGGTTGCCATATTGTAATTAAGAAGAGGTTTTGGCCCATCTTTGAGTAGCGACACAGGATTAAAGAAAGTAATAAGCTGCATGTTAAGTTTTCCCTGTGTTTGTTCTTGATGGGACCTAGCCCCAGCGCTGGCCCTGAACATTCATCTGAGGCACCTTCCTACACCTGGCAAAGTCCAATGTCAACATCTTGAGAGGTACATCAAGAAATCACAAATTAGTATCCTTACTTCCTCTGGACATCTGTCAGGGTTATTCCTTGCTCTGTTGCTTTGAAGTGCACAATGGTGGGCATGGGGGGTGTCTCCAGTTCCAGGGTACAGGTAACAGCTTTCTGAATAGCTGGAGCACCAGTGAGTGTCTCCATGCTCACAGAGTTGAGGTACAAGACGTTGCACACTGTAAGACCACAGCACAGAGCCAAGATTAGTACAGAGTAGTGAGCAGGGGTGCTGTTGTTGGTGCCTGCCTGTCTCTCCTGCATTTGTTCAGAGCCCAGTGCTGTGAGGTCCAGGACAGGAGCTCCTAGGTCCTACTGCACAGAACAGGGCCATATGTTTCAGGTGAAACTTTTTCAGTGAAAACTGCAGATTCTGCCAAAAAATGCTTTACAAATTCATCTTTGATTTGTTAATTATTCAGATACAAAAATAATTCTTGAACAAATCAAGTGCGCAATATTGACATTTTCTAAAGAGACATCTTGATCTTTTCTGATTAAAAGTGGCTTAATTTAAAATGTCCTTAAACATTTTTTAATGAAAAAAACCTTGCATTTCTGGTTGACCCCACTTTAGTTTGACTCAAAACTTCTCCCACCCCTCTCGCCTCATAAAGCTTTTCAGTTCACCAGCTTTATTTTATCTCCTAAAAAAATTCTCAGTAAAATTGAAAGATCAGTTCTTTCATGCTGTTTTACCACAGCAATACAAGACATAATACCAGTCTGTGGTTGCTCCTTTGCTTTCACTCAGAGCTTCCATAGCTTAATTCACACAATGGACAGGTGAAAGTCTAAAATCAGATGACATTCAACTCCAGGCATCTAAAAGGTAAACTACGGCAGTACTGCAAACTCCAAGTATTCAAAAATCATGTCCTGATATCATAAGATAGATCTTAAAAATCAGGAGACTTTAAAGCGTGATAAAAAGTTGAGGCTTTTTTATTTCTTCCTGAGGTTTGAGACTATATGAGTCAGGTTTTCTCCTTAGTCATAAGGATTCTGAATTTTCTTTTTTAATGAAAATTCTGATTTTCAGGAAATCCCATGACTCCAGGAGTTGAAGATTTTAAGCAAAACACCAGATATCATGACACTTGTGACAAAACTGTGAGAATAAGCAACACTATCCTATCCTGAGTTTCTAGGTTAGGCCTGCCATTATGATGAGGTCCTACTCCCAGCAGCTGTTTCTCAGCTCCTGCCATGAATTGCGACAGAAACATTGGTATCTGGTGAGATAGGAGGTAAAACACAGGTGGTGGAAGTCCAGAGAGTTGACAGCAGTTGGCAATCCCTCCAGCACACAGTACGAGGCCCAGAAATATGGTTGTTTTTCTGTGCTCACCTGCAGCTTTCTTCAGTGCAGCGAGTACAGATTCTGGAGTGGTATCAGGGCTGCTGTCTCCATCAGCTAGATCTGCGAAAACAACAAATGAGGGCACAAGGCACTCGCTAACAAGCACTTCACTGCTTTGCCATGGCTGAAATTTGCCTCCTGCCAGGAGACCCATAAGGCCCAGGATCTTTTAAAACCTCAAACTGTTCAGCACAATGGTGACTTTAACACCCTATCAATGGGTCATTTTTAAGGATCAAGATATGTTAACCAGCATTACCCTTTCCCAAGCTCTTCTTGGGTACAGCCCATGTCCACTTCCCAGGATCTCACTACTCCTGGCCTTCATCTGTTCTGCTTATTGGTCCCATTTCCTCTGGAAAACTTAATAGGGTTTTGCTCCCTGGAACACTCTGTCCACCACACATGAAGAGGATAAACCCCTTCCCGACCCACACGCTTCAGCAGAACACACTCACTGCTTCTCTGTCAGGGGTGACGTGCCATGGCCATCCCAGTACTATCACTTCAAATGCAGGTTCACACCTAATTTTCTTGCTTTCCTGCAACCAGTCAGGTTCTTTCCTCACCTTTCACCCCAGTGGGACTTACTACTACCATCCATTCAAGCCTCTCTTTCCCCTTAGTCTCCCCTTCTCTTGATCGGATTGACTTTGCAAATGAGTCACATGAGCCCTGCCTTGCAAATAAGTCACTTGCATCCATATGCCAAGGAGGACAGAAGCTCAGTCTCTAAGGAACTGCTTTGGTCGACTAGTCTGCCCAGACGCCTTCCCACCATTTTTTCTGATTCACAAACGTACCTTGTGAAGGTATGATCAGCTTGCTGGGCAAGGAGAGCGGCATGATGGCATGCTGATACACAAAAGCTGACAGACTCCCTGCAGCAGGGAAGGGAGAGAGGTTACAAAACTGCTTTGAGTGAATGAAACCCAGGACTTTAAACTATTATTGAATGCACTCCCAGAGTTTTGAGAACACTCCTACTGACATCAGTGTCAGCAGAGACTGCAGGATCTGCCTAATATCTAGCTTGGGTAACATTGTAAGTGTGTGTGTGTATTCACATACATACATTTATACATATTATCTATATTGTATGTGTAGGTATATGTATATTCTCACAAACATTGTTAACAGCTCTGATTGGCCAGGAGGAAAAATATGTTGGGAGATAATTAGGGATCAAACACCTAGGTGGAAAGCTCGAGGCAGGAACCACTGTATACATCTGTGCGGCACTCAGCCCACTACAGCCTCAAGACACTGCTTTAACAGGCATAATAAAAACAGCCAAAGACACAATCTGCAGGATCATATACTCTTACCAAAATACGGCTCCTCGTTTGCCCCTTTAAGGTGCACTCCCTTGGCGGATGACTCAATGAGGAAGTGCCGGACAAGGTCGCAGTTGTCATCACCTGTAAGCAAAAGGCCAGACAACATTTATCAATACTACAGTGATATGGCTCAAAATATGTTCCACCCTCCCTTCCTCCACATTTTCAGCATGCCACCTGACTGGTGTTTTAGGAGGATTTATTGCAATCGTGTACAATATCGAGTTTGAGTGCACATGCAGGGTAAGGTGGTCGACGTGTTACTTCAGTGGGATGGATGCTATCAGATTACTCAAGGACTTCTGAAAATCCTTTCCAACCACAACTGGGATCCAGCCCTTATGTCCTGTTGAAGCCCTGACTTTGTAGGTACATAGACCTTGCACTGGCTGATCTGAACTCTGGGATCTTTCACTGAGCAAAGCTCCCATTGCTTTTTAGTTCACTTATGAACTGCAGAAGGGAGCTGACAGAGACAAATTCCCCGAGGAAAATCCCGTGTGCTTGAGGGTCATTTCTATACCTGTCCTGCTGCTGGATGGTGATACGAGAACCTTCATTGCCAGTCCAAACGACCCGCGGTATGATGTGCTGTCACGCATAACAAAAGTGCCAGGCTCCTTGTCCTTCAGCAGCTCAATTGCTGTCAAAACACAAGGGGGATTAGACAAGCAAACACGGTGGGCAGCACTTGCCCATTGCTAAACCCTCCCTGGTGGCAGGGAAATGAAAGAGTGGAAAGTCTGTTGTGTGTAAAAGAGCCTTCCCTGCAGTTAAAAGCCACAGGAACAGAGTGGCATTTTGTCTCCCTCTAGTGGCATATCTGCATAGAGAGGCTGAATGAGTGTCTTCTAGTTCACTAAGCTGGAAGTCATGTCCCTTTCTCAGCTACCTTGGGTAGCAGAGCTTCCTGCTTTTAGATGCAGACTTTCTTAATTTCCCTCTTGCATGTGATCTGCCCAGGGGTGTGCCACTGCAGACAAGTGACTGAAGAGGCCCTTGACTTCAGCCAGGACTTGGATTTTGGGACCTGGAACCTAAAGTCAATCCTTTTCAAACAAAAGTTGGCTAAGCTCATTGTCAGAAGGTTTCTTGTCCTTGTCACAAGGGAAGTCATTATTCCCCTCTATTCAGCACTGGTGAGGCCACATCTGGAGTACTGAGCTCAGTTTTGGGCCCCTTACTACAGAAAGGACTTGACAATATTGGAGAGAGACCAGCAGAGGGCAACAAAAATGGTGAGGGGGCTGGGGGGCATGAGTTAGGAGATAAGACTGAGGGAACTGGGCTTATTTAGTCTAGAGAAGAGGAGACTAAGAAGGGACTTAATAGCAGCCTTCAACTACCTGAAAGGAGGTTGAAAGGAGGATGGAGCTAAACTGTTCTCATTGGTGGCAGATGACAGAACAAGGAGCAATGGTCTCAAGTTGCAGCAAGGGAAGTTTAGATTAGATATTAAAAAGAATTTTATCACTAGGAGGGTAGTAAAACACTGGAACAGGTTACCCATGGGGGCTGGGGAAGCTCCATCCTTGGAGGTTTTCAAGACCTGGCTGGACAAAACTTTAGCTGGGATGATCTAGTTGGGGACAGTCCTGCTTTGGGCAGGGGGTTTGACTAGATGACCTCCTGAGGTCCCTTCCAGCCCTGACTTTCTATGAGTCTATGATTCTAAGGTGGAGCACATCCTTCTTGACTCAGTACAGGGAGAATGATGACTCAATGTATTCTTGTGATCCACCCCCTCTAGGCTGATGAGTGAACCTTTTCATTTCCATCCCAGGTGCTTCTATGGGATGGTATGCAGTCAGAAAGTAAGTCAACAGGGGACTTGTGTGATGCAAAAGGCTTCATCTGGCTCACTGCAGCGGTATGAATTCCAAAGAAATCAGCACAGGGCAGGTTTGGTAATGTGCAATTACCTTGCTCTCTGGTAATGCTTGGCTTGAACCAGTATTTTGATGTGTCCATCACAAACTTCATGGTAGGCTGACCGTCTTTGGAGGTACCTACAAGAGATTACACAGTTTCCTCAAGGTGGGCACATGACACTGAACTTTGCCTCTAGAGAGAGGCAGACTTATGGGCTGCAGGTATAAAAGTCCCAGGGATTCTCACCACAGGCATCTCTAATGGGAAAAGAGCCCTAACAAAGACCATTGACTTTTTAAACTAAACTTGGGCTGAATTGTTTATTTAAGCTGTTTAATCGGAACTTCCTCTCTGGTTCTCAGCAAAATTCACTTTCTACTCAATCATCTTCTTGGCAAACCACAGTCAAGATCAGAAAGATAAAAGGCTAACTCCTCAGCTGGGGTAAATCGACAGAGCTCCACAAGAGCCAGAGCTATGCTGATTTACAAAAAATGAAAATCTGACCTGATACCTCCCCTCCTTCTTTCCCATGAGAATCCTGGGTCATGAGTTCCCCCCACTAGATTATTCCAGAGAACAATGGACCTATTATTTACTCTTGAACTTGGAACCTTGTAAACTTGTGATATCTTCAGATGTCCTTCAAAACACACAGGGGGAAAAAACACTTGCATGTTTAGCACCCAAATAAGAGTAAAATTAGAACATGTGGAGCTGTATCTTCAACTGAAGTAAATAAGTCTAGCTACTTCTGATTCAGTGGAACTACCAGGATGACATCATGTGAAATTATGACCTTATTGCTTTAAAGGACATCATATTGACTAGATGTTTTTGAAAGCAACTGTTTTTAGTGACTAGACAATTTCTGCACAAGATTTTCTGCAGCAGGGTGTGTGTGTGTGTTCATTTATAAACCGCATTGGCCATACTTTACATTAGGGTTCCATTTATAAAAGGTCACTTCAAATAACGAGACATGCCAATCAACAGCCAGTCAATTGTTATAGATCAAGGAAAACAACAGGTGAGCCGGTTGCTTATAATCATAGTGCATAGCCAACTCTAGGATCCTGTATAGATGTGCTTAATGCACAAGAGCATCTTGCATAAACTAGTTATGCCTCTGACGTATTAATTATTTCTTAATTATTTATAAATGAAGCCGTAATAAAGAGTGGAATCATAGTCTCCAGTTTTGTCATATGATTTCATTTCCAAATCCTGCATCTGTTCAGGGAACTAGATGATCCTTGTATTCCTTTCAATACTATGATACAAAGCTGGTTCCCTTGTCCTAGATGGCTTCACAAATCACACAGTGGTTACTATACAAGGCAGAGAGACAACTTACTGTCCATGGAGGAGAAGAGGGAAGAGTCAGAAGAGGCGTTTATCAAACTGCTGAGCCCTGAGGTTGGGCTGGAATTGGGTGGAACGGCTTTCTTGGTGGAATCATGATGGCCTTTGGTCAACTTGGGAGAAGACTTGCTGTGCTCCAGACACCCATTTACCAGTAGTATGGGGATATCTGACATGGAATTAATGATTGATGGGGGACAACTGCTGGCCTGCCCTTTCTGGAGCAGGGTGGAAGGGGTGACATTCACTGTTTGTGATTGGTTTCCATTGGGTTGGTAGGAACCTGGACTGAAGCCTTCTCCTAAATGATCCACTTTGACAGTAGGGGAGGCTGAGTACGGGCTGCCGAGGGATCCCACAGACCAGGAGCTATCAGTTGAGAAGTGAGTTTCGGAGTCGTCATTGAGAAGCGAAGGAGTGCTGCTGCAGGAGGAAACAGAGGAGAGGGGGAAATTAGAGGGCTAGCTCTCTAGCCAGCGAGCCATGTAGCAAGCCAACCACAAGACTACAGTAGGGGCATCATGCCTGCTAAGGTCACTCTAAACCAAAAACTTCCTTGAATTTTTTGTGGGGAGGGGGAAAACATCTTGGCACTGGGAAACTTGAAGTAGCTGGCTCCATTTCCTGCCACACTCCTGTTTTCCCTCTCTGCTTCTCCTACCTGAACAGCTCATTGCTGAAGGGCAGGAAGAAAGTAGAAGTGGCTAAATTGGAATTCTACTAGGCCTTACATTTTCCAAGTTGTCATTGCTCATCCAGAACTGGTCAGCTTAATATACAGTACACATAAAATTAAGAAGGTGGAGGAATATCAGTGCCTCTGCTTTGTCTCATTTATTGGGCAACTATGTTACAGACCTGCACACAACATAAAGCTGCATTTACCTTCCAAGCATGTAACTGGTATCCGAACCTGGGCTAGCGGAGAGCTGAGACACTGCGCTGGTTCTCTGCTGACCTCTCCCAGCATGTAAAGTCTTCCGCAAATTGTCAAAGCCTGGAGATGTGGACAGCAGAGAAGTTGGCCCGTAGGAGATGCAGTCCCTCTGACCTCGCTGTGGGATGGAGATGCATTCTGATGCTTTGTTGCTGGTCTTGGAGTAACTCCCTAGGGAAGAGTTGTTTTGGAGAACTGCCCGGGCACTGTCAGACGCAGATGGACTTGAGAAGACAACACTGCCATTTGGGCTGCAGTTGGGTTGGGGTGTCCTTCTTTGGAGCAGGAGGCAATGGCCTTGAGGAGACCTGGAGAGTGGAGTCATGGAAGGGCTCCCTGAACCCTGCACTGATTCGTGACACTTGGCTCTGGTGGGGGTCATTTCAATGTACTTTATGTCTGAAACAAGACAGGTGGAGTTAAGGATAAAAGGTGCTGGGCAGGTTCATTTGCTGATCACAGCATGAGATTTCTCTCCATTTTTATTTTATATTGAGGTTACAGTCTTCAAGACCTGGGAGATTTCAGTGTACAGTACATATTAGCAGGACATGCAGTCACTTAGGCCAAAGTTCCAAAAGCTGTCCTACACCCTCACAACACCTAGAGGCCTTGTCAAGGATCAGGCTCCCGTGGCATTTGCTCATACATAGATATAAGGTGACACAGTCCCTGCCCTGAGGGATGGAGACAAATGAGCAGAGCCAACAGCTGTGATTTCAAAGAACTTGTGCCTGAGGGGACTGTGCAGTCATCCCTTGGCACCACATGCAACAAGCCCTGCAGAAAGGCTTATCTTGCACTGATGCCCAGATGTAGCCTGGACTCTCCTGGAGATTTTGTCTGTGACCGGTTCCAATTCCAAGACTTCAATCTATCATGTGCCTTCTGTCTGACCTTGTGCAGAACACCCCTCTATTTCTGTTGCCTACATGACACCAAAGCAAGAGGTCCTGCAGGACTGGTAAAACAAAAAGGTCTTGAGGAAAGCACTGTTTGTCTGAACTCTGCTTTATGGGAAAGGTTCACAGTGACCTAAACAGGCTTGAGCTGAGACCCTATAAGGTTTGCTTTCTCCACTGATAGCAAGCCCCAGTGGCCCAACCCCAATTCTTGGCAGGCTCTAAGGAAAGATAGGTTATGTACGGTCATCTCTGACACCGCAGAACCTTTTGCAAGCCTGTTGGTACCTGCAGCAAAAGGGCGGCTGCTTCTATTTCTCTTCTGTAACAAGCAACTCTGTTTGTACCTGACTAAAGATAAAGACATCTGGCTACTCCCACATAAGCAATTACATCAGATGCAAGGGGAAAGGGATATGCTTTCTAGATGAAATTCATGCCCCTTACAGCCATTTATGGATCTAAAGCTCACTGGGTGTGGAGGCTGCAGGCCAACTCTACATGCTGGGGTGAATTTTGTCTGTTCTTAGGTGTGGCTGGAGGTTTTTAGCACTGGTAACTGTGCACAGAACTGGTATTGTGCGGTTTGGGGCAGAGCAAGGTGACTGGTTTAAAAATGCCTCCACTTTTCCAGTTAAACAGATTGTGGGCTGAGTATTCTGCTAACAAATGCAGACAGATAATTGCATTTTCCCAATGTGGGCAATTTGATGATAGGAATCATTCCTAGGGCAATTCAAGCATGTGCACTTTACAGTCTGTTTCCTCTTCCTATACTAGTGGTATTTTCCGTTCCAGCAAGGCAGAACCCACTATCCTTCACTTGCCTTCTCTTTCAGAGTTCACGGGACCAAGCTCAGGTGGCTGGTAGGGGGGCATGTGCCCCTCCTGAGATTGGCTCCCAACTCAGCACCACTCAGGACAGGGCAGTTATTTGCCACATGGGTTGGCGGCATGTTGTGGGGGCACTAAGCCGCAGCAGAGAAGCATAGAAGTGGATATGGGGCTTTTGGCCTGGCCCTGGGCCCGCCCACAAATTATGCCCCCACTCCCTCCAGACTTGGAGGCACCAGTCACCCCTGGGATCAGGCAAAAAAGCAGGTACAAATATTGGCCTGTTTGTCCACATGCCTGAAGCGATAAAAGGATTGTTTCTAAGCACACCTTAGACACACCTAGAATTAAAAAAAAAAGTGCCTCCAGGTCTGCACGCTCACACTAAACAGCTCACATGCTCTGAGGGTTAGAGATGAGTTCTGAGATATTAGGTCTCTGGGTTCTAACTCCCTGCTTTTGGGAGCGTTGCAGGGTCTAGTGACTACAGCAGGGAGCGGTGAACCAGGACTCCTCAATTCTGTTTCTATTTCTCATTTCTGTCAGACATCAGTGAACTGCAGCGTACCTTTGCTCAACCACCTGTAAATCAGGAAATAGCTCATGTCTACTGGGATCACAATCTTAATTAGTAAATTCTTGTAACTTGCTCTGAGATCCTCAAGTGAGAGGTACGGGAGAAGTGCCACATACATTGAGACATTTAGCTACTGGATACTGATTTCCAGTGGCTGGATCTCTGTGCCTGCAAGTCATAGGATATTCCAGAGGGGTTCCTTCATTCAGTAATGCCAGCTGATGCCTGTAGCCCACTCCCATTGTACTAAGTGCCAATGTTCAAGGCGATGCTGCGTATTGGATACTGCTTCCACCCTGCAGTGAGCTGTCTCCTCAGACATTTGGGCTGATTCAGACTTTTGAGGGGCAGGTGCCCCAGGAAAACTATAGGGAGTGGTGCAGCCAGTATAACAAGTTACTTCTCCCCAAGAAAGGGCTATTTGTCTCCTATAGTAAAACAGTGTAATGCAGTGGATTTAAATCCCAGACACAAAACCAGCAGGGGAGGAACATTACTCAGATGATTTGGTCACTGAGTTAAGACCTCCTGAAAGGAGACTAGAGAATTTTCCTCAGTGGTTTCTGAACCAGATCTACCAGTTCTGGGTGAGCTGGAAGGCAAGAGGGACATCCCAGCCTTGATTCTTCAAGGATGTAAATGATGGAGGATCCATCAGTTCCCTGGAGAAGTTGTTCCAACAGTTGATTACTCTCCCTGTTAAATATGTGCACCATGTTTCTGTTCTGAATGTAGCTAGCATTCCCTTTCCAGCTGCCAGATCTGGCTATGTCTTTGAGTCCACAAAGGGCCCTCGCTTTTTTTTTTAAAGGCATCTGTAGGATGGAACTTTTTTTTTTGCTGTAGCAATGAGAAAATGCTCTTAAAAAGTCTTGAGTTTCCCTTACACTTAATTTTACACTGATTACCATCTTATAACTCGTGGTTAGTGACTGCATTGCTTTGGGAGGACAGTTAAATTCCAGATAGCCAAGGACTGCGGTAACTGTTTATTGTAAGGAACAACTAGGCCTTGGAGGCATCAAGTTCTATGATTAGTATAAGTGCAAGCCTGTACAAAAGTTACTCATCAGGCATCATCTTGATGCCAAGTTCCTAGGCTAATCACAAGGAGATGCTTGGTTTAATTGGCATGGTGAATCTGTCTACTGTTGAGGAAATAATATTTAGACAAAGCACTTCAGATTCATGACAAACCAGAACCAGCAAAGAGAGCATATACAAACTTTTATTTGTATATAGTAACCCCCAGTCTTGCTTCAGTGCATCATACTAGCTGTGCGGCCCCTGGGTTTCATCAAGGGCTTGAACTGCTTCTACCCTGTCAGTCAGTGCAACTCAGATCTAACAGAGGAACATAGCTGAGTGTGAGATCAACCCCAGCTCCTTTCCACATAGTTATTGCAAGTGGAACAGAGGAGGAGAAAGGGAAATATAAATGGCACTAAGCGACAGGGCTTTAGGAATCCTTTTAGAAGCTTTTAAATAGTTTTTTTCTTAAAAAAAAAAAGATAAAAACCCTCTCTTGCTTCAAAACCTTTTCCAAAACTCTCTGTTTCCCCCTTGTCATAGCTAAAATGCAACCATAATACCATCAGAGTCGATCCTTGCTGAAGCTCAGTAATTAATTAGTTCCAGTGTCAGCTAATCAGTATGTAAAGCTCTTTTAACAAGCCCCTCACTGGATATGGTTTGTCCAGGTCTTCTTCATCTTCAGAAGAAGAGATTGTTGTAACTCTTTTAAGATCCCCTTTAGAGAAATAATTGAATGGTTCTGTGTAAAAAGGTTAACAAAGCCCTTTGCTATTGAAAAGCTCACGTTTATCAGACATGTTTAATCCTTAAATATTTGCTTATGGTCCTCGCTATTTTTCAGCATTGACAAGCAGTAGGAGTGACTGCAAAATGACAGCCCAGTTGCCACAAGTGCTGAAAGCACTGCAGAGCAGAGGGGACCAATCTACTGTTCTCCAAAACAACTATCAGAGATAATTAGCCTGTGTTATGAATTTGTCTTCTATAAAAACAGTGCCTATTATGCAATCTCTCCCTAAGTGGAAGGTTAAAAAGCACATATCATGTTTTCCATTAGACAGGAACAACAACAAAAACCCTCTAGTGTACCCAGGGCCATTGTAGAAACATTTCTCCAGTGCCAATGTGTCCCTAACAGCCTTCAAGCAACATGGTGCAGTTTGTAAGTAACTCTCAGCCCTGAATAGCCCCTGCTCCCCAGTGCTGTTTCTTTAAAAGTGATTTCCAGCAAGAAAATGGACTTGGAACCCAAAAGGGAAAAAGAAAAAACCATAAAAGATGTCATTCTCATAAATTCTCTATTGTTCTTTGGAAGGATGCTAGTGCTTTCCAGTGCATGCAGTTATCTCCACAGGCAGAGTCCATCACCTGGGAGTTTCTTGCAACACCTGAGAGTTTCTTGCGAGCAGCATTATCCTTATTAACTCTCATAAGATAAAGGTAAAGTAAACTGGGTTTTACAGATGGAGAAACTGAGATACAGAAGCCTTATGTACATTAAACTTGTTTTTCTAATAAGGAACAACAACCCTACCTTGTGGCAACACGGTGGGGCAGTCTGCACCAACATGCATAGTGCTCTTACTGAACCTGATCAGAGGGACATGGTGGCCAAACTTTGCTCATCTCCCTGCTGCTAACCAGGGGCAGAGTGGCCAAAAAGGCAGATTTGGATAAGAATAAATAAGAATAAAGCTCCCCCTCTCCCCTTCGTATTCCCACTGCAGCACCTTAACTACACTTGTTAAAGCCCCTCCAACCAGGTCATCATGGCTGCTCACCAGCAATGACTGCAGAACACACAAGTAACACTGATACGTGCTCACATTGCTCTAACCTCTATGTTCACTCACCCAGGCTCATTGCCCCCTGCACGCTACATCTGATCATCTGCCTCCCCTGCTAGCACATCATTAAACCACACACCTGCTGTGGCTCTGACTTTAGTTCACTGTACTTCATCCATTCACCTTTTCCTCCCTTCAATCCATGCTTCTCATGAACAAAGGTTGACTGGGGCTCATATGCCTTTCGTTTGGCCAACAGAGCAGGAGAACAGTGTTTCATTATACACCTCTGAAATTCCATCATTTGGTAGCTCCTGGACTGTGGGACCCAGAGCCAGATTTTCAAAGGCATTTTTAGGTCCCTACATACCTTTAAAAACTCAGCCCCCAGTGAATAGCTGAGAGTAATGGATACTAGGCAAATTATGGATTAACTGGTGCATAGTAACCACCTAAATGGCTTGGAGACAGAAATACAAATGGAAGAAAAAGCCTGGTCACATCCTTAAGATGAGACATATACAGCAGCTGGGCACAGCATAGATTCTGAATGAGCAGAAGACAATTAGTTGTGTGTTACGAGTTAAAACATTCAGATCACCCTAGTGGTCATAGTGAGAGGGCTTTTGCAATGCTTTGTTTATGTTCTAAAACTGAGATCACCTTTAGTATATTTGTAATGAAGGTGTTTTGCCAGGCTAGGTATGATGGCAGACAGGATCCTTTACAAAGCATGCAGAAATAACCTTTCTACAGTTAACTAGGCCTTGTAAAACAGGTTGAAAATTTAGAGAAGAGAAAGGCAGTAGACAGGTAAGAACATTATCTTGGGGTTTGGGACACCTGAGTCCAGTCCTTACTATGCCACAAGCTCCCATGATGACCTCAGACAGGTCACTTAGTCCTGCTGTGCCTCAGCTGCCCATTTATAATGGGGATGACTGCATTTCCCTACATCACAGGGGAGCTACAAAGAGAAAAACATTGCGGCTTGAGGCTTCCATATACTAAGTATACATACTTCAGTGAGATAGAAAGCTCACCAGCTCAGAGACAAGTGCCTGCCCCTTCCTCCCAATCAATGATATGACAGACAAGTAATGTCTCACATACAGAACAACACAGGTTGTACCCAGGTAATATTTATGACTTATTTGCATTGATGCCCCAATTTAAGGACTTAAGCAATGCTTGGTTCTTGGGTTGGCACATTGCAAAGGGCTGAATTTCCAGGGCTTGCAACTGGCACAAGCCATACATTAAGACAATGATGGACTCTGCTTCTGCTCCTTTATGAGCAGCCTTTGAGCTTGCTCAGCATTGGGTCCATTGCACTTTGATGAACTTTGTCTTACCTAATGCTTCTGATTCTTGTTGTTTGGTAACAGACTTGTTGCTGAGAGCACTGGCTTGGACAGCATCCTTCTTGCCATTGACTGCCTGGAATGCAAGTGGCTGAAAGGTAGGATCAATCTCTAAGATCAGTTGGTTCAGGCTTTCTATTGACACATCCAGGGTAGGAGATACTGGACTGGCTTCGGGATTTGCATCAGTTTCATCATCTCTTTTTGACTGATGGGCAAGGCTGGGTCTTTCCATAAAGATGACCTGATGCTCTTTCCCTTGAGCTTGGGAGGTCATGTGTTTAAACACTGCATTAGAGTTAGTACCATGGAGTCCCCCTTTTGGATGCAGATAAGTTTTGGTTGGGGTCATTGTGGGTTGGCCAACCCAGCCCTCTGTTGAATAATAGGAGCATTTTGCAGATCTGGTAGGGCAGCAAGGGCACCCGGCTGGGTGTAAGCTTTGGCTTTCTTCCTGTGATGTCACACATATTGTCTGTCCAACCTGTAACACATGATTTGTTAGAACCTGAGACATTGTTTTGTTTTTCTGCCTTCAGACTTGGTCTCCAAGAGTTCTCCTTGTTGTCCTTTAAGTGGATTTTTAAAGGTATGTGCCTTTGACTTTCAAGGACAACAAACTTGTGGGGCCACTCTCTCAAGTGGGAGGCACTCCAATGGAATCTAAAGAATGCAAATAAAGGAATGGTTAGAGACGAGGAACAAATGGACCAGGAATGCACTTCAGCAGAACCCTGTGAAATTAAATTTGAAAGGGAAAAGCAATCATGCTGCATTTTTTTTACATGTGATGCTGCCTGCAAGTTACAAATCTTAGAATGTCTTTAGGCGGGTTGTAGGTTACTCCTCATTGCAAAAGTTTTTTGGCATTCAATTGCCTCTTCTCTTACCCCAATAAACTGCTAAATTCTCTCAGCTCCATTTGAGCTGTAACTTTGGTTTCCAAAAAAGAACCAGAGTCATGTCAAAGAAGACAGTGATAGACAACTTACCCTGAACAATGCAACTAAGTCTTGTGAGAAACTGGAAGGATTGAGCTGATTGCTAGCATAGTGATTTTTCATGTGGGACTGAACTGTCTTCAACCTATGTTACTTTACTGCTTCAGAATGTACCAAGCCCAAGACACTAACCAATATGGCTACATATTAGCCTGAAGCAATGTTTTTGGAACCTGACGTGTTAAATATTGAATACGAGTCCAAATCAAACACACCTGGGTGGGGGGTGCAGAAATTGGAGGATCACTACTTGAACAATCCCCTCTCCACAACACAGACTGCCTTGAAGTTTCTGGGTATTATTCACATGGATGCAAAGTCTCATGACATTGCCTGGAAACAATAGTAATCCTGCTGTGTTTCTTTTCTTAGTTTTGGAAACAAGTTAAATTTCTAACAACTTACAACATCCCTCACATTCTGCTTGCACAAACACAGCAGATAACTGCCATGAAATAAAATACATAAGCATCAAACATCTTGTGGGAAATTACCCATTAAAATCATACTTCTATACAGGTGAAAAAGTAAGTTCAGCTTCATTCTTCATGTTCCAATCCAATGTCTCACAAAATCCAGGAGCTAACATTAGGTGTTCAACAAAATAATACATGAATGAGTTCATTATATCTTTGTTGGAAGGCCTTTATGAGAAATGGGCCAGGATCTACATCTCAGATCTGGACCCTGCCCAGAACTTTGGGAAAGTTTAGACCTAGATAATAGATTTGTAATCTTTGTAGATGTATATGAGATGACTTGCCATCTTGGCTGTAATTGGAAGAGACCTCCAGAGCTGAAGCATCAGAAGAATGACTAAGTTCTGTAGCTGGAAGCTATAACACTTTCATATCCTGTGTGGATCAGACTGTGTAATACACCCTGAACACTGGATTATATGTGTTGTTTTAATAAAAAACTGTCCAACCTTGCTTCACCCAAGAATGCATTCATTTACATGAATTTACTTGGCTATCTTAGATTTTATTAACTATGGAGTCAAAGAATTAGAAAAGCCACATGTTGACTGTAGACAGAGTTTATAACACGAGGTTTGGGTGGAGGAGCAAAAGTATTAAGGCTGGCTTGGTACGTCATGTCTGGTAAGCAATGACTAATTGCCTTGTAGGCTTTGCAATCTATTAGTGAGATGACAGACATACCTTGAAAACAGCCAGCATTTACCCTCTACAAAATTATATAATCTTAAAGCAAACATACACCTTCAAGACTCACCTTCAAGACTCACTGTATCAGAGACACCCTGGAATAAGAAAAACTAACCTTGACTTGTGAATAATAGCAAACACTCAACTGTTGTCTATTAGCCACTCATGCAGTTCTGCGGCAGTCAGGCTATAAGATCATGAATTGCATCCATTTCATTTCCAAAAGGGCCAGTTTTAATATGGAATGAAAAATGAATAAATATTTTAAGTTCATTTAGCTACTTTACAACCAGGGACCCTACTGCGTTTCTTGTAGCTATTGTGCAGCCATGAAAATAAAATATAATATAAAGCTGGCAGGCAGGGAAGCCAGTAATAAAAGGTTCGGGAGCTATGTTTAATCCTTTGACAGGAAATGTGCTGCAAAAAAGGGAAATCACCATTGAGACAGCAGCTATTATGCCTGTAATTGGAAATTAGATGGGCACATGGTGCCTCTGAACTGTAACGAACACTGATTTATGCTACAAATAGGGGGAAGATGCAGACTCTGCCTTTTCCAGTTGTTACTGTTAAATGTTCAAATCTAGCTCACGTTGCTTGGAGCAGGTTGTGTTTATCAAAAACACAGCCTGTTCCATCACTAATATGCCATGGGCTCTGGTCTAATTACAGCATTGGGAGCGGTTCCTTATTAGTGATATTTTTAAAAAAAAAAAGCCACTAGGAAGCTGTTTTGAGGAATAAAAAGAGGAAAGAGTCTGTCTAGGTGTGATACTTCATATGACCCCCCACCCTTGCACTGTGGTTCCTTCTGTCTCACAGCCATTAACAAATTCATCCCCACAACAGTCTGGGTGTGGGGAACACCCATTCTACACCTCACTGACTTGCTTGAGGTCATATAGGGAGTCTATGGCAAAAACCCCAGTATATTCAAATCTACTATGTCCTAATCCACTACTCTGACCACTGCACCACAATTTCTTTAGCAGCAGGCAAGTGCTGTAGGTGCTGTAAGGTAGTGTTAAATGAACAACTAGTGGTAACTTCCTGACAAATGATTTCATTTTAAATTATACTCCTGTGCTCATCAGCAGGTCATGGCCTGACTTGCAAGACGGCAAAAGCTGTAATACTTTCATTCCATTTCCCAAAAGGCCAGCAACGCAGGCATCCTTATCTATCTGCTCTGTGGACAAACAGCTTCCCTCTCCCTCCCCGCCGCAACAAGCCCCTTTGTGGTCCGACAATGCTTAACACAGTTGTGCTCAGAAGGATACTATGATACAGCAGTATCATAGTATAACATCATTATACTATGTTAACATCGTTTCAGACTCAAATGGGAGGGGAACAAGGAAAAGAATTGAAACTAGATTCTCTTCTTTGGGAGGACTGGCTAGCTCAGATCCGCATCAGCAAAAAAAGAGGTGCTTCTTAAATTAAAGTAGGTATGCAGGAATATGCACTACCCATAGAACATGGTTAGGATGGGTGTTGCAAATTTTCACATATCTAGTATTCCCAGAGGATTTTCTACCTTTTTTTGTATCTTTAGCGCTACATCTATTTTTAATGTAACTGGAATCTACTTCGTGTCTCTTCCTCCTTTCCAGTTAAAGATGGAGATCATGCCAGACTAATCATCAAGAATTTCAGCCTATAAATTAGGGACTGGTCAACTGGAGGCTTCAGAGAAGGAGAAAGATCTGGGGAGATCAGCAGATCACAGGGTAGTTATATCAGCCAACAGCCTGATGCAGCTATGAAAAAAAAAGGCAAATGCAATCCTAGGATGTATTCTATCAGGTATTTCCCAATAAAGACAGGGAAGTATTAATACCATTTTATGAGGATCTGGTAAGACTTCACATGGAATAGTGTGTATGGTTCTGGTCACCCATGTTCATGAAAAATGAATTTGAACTGCATTGGGTACAGAGAAGGGCAACTAGGTTGATCAGAGGAATGGAAAAATTAGAAGAGCTTGGCTTGTTTAATGTAGCAACTTAAAGATGGATAGGACTGCTTTGGATAAATACGTAAGGGAAGCAAACACTGGAGGGGGAAAAGTGCTATTTAGTCCAAACCACAATGTCAGCACAAGAACAAATGGGTATAAACTAGCTGTGAATAAACTAAGAATGTAAGAGTATAAAATGGGAGGGAAGGGTAGGAGGAGGTTTCTCACCTTCAGAGCTACGAGGTTCTGGAACAGACGTGCATAAGGAGCTATGGGCAAAAACCTGACTAGTCTGAAGATGAAATGTGCCAAGGGTATGAATGGGACTCTGTGGTGATGTTACCTATGATAGCGGGGACTGGAATCATTGATCTAGGAGGTCCTTATCCCCATTCCAGATCCCTTGTCCCTAGCCTCTGCCAACTAAGAAGCCCAACACAGTGAACACAGCTTCTAATTGCTGTGCAATGTGATGCCCTTGAATGGGAGTGGAAATTGCATGTCAGGACCTCCAGCCATTGCTGCCTAAATTAAAAAAGTTTACTTCTGGCAGCTCAAAGCTAGGAATAAACGGAGATCTCTGTTTGGTCCAGTCACCAGACAGGCACAAATAATGTCACTAAATTGCAGTAGCAGCTGCCATGTTGAGTTCAGTGCAGCTGTAGCCTTGGTCAGAGGAGGTGTGCACTGTTGTGTGCTTGCTCCCAAACAAACACAAGTCCCCTTTTCATTCTTTGACATTCTGCTGATTCCCCTAACACAGGGGTAGGCAATTATTTTGGGCGGAGGTCCGCTTACTGAGTTTCGGCAAGCCATCGAGGGCCTCATGACAGGCAGCCAGGGGCAGATAACTATTAATTTTCTCAATTTTTTAGGAGCCCCCTGGGCCAGGTAGAATGGCCTGGAGGGCCACATCTGGCCCGCAGGCCGCATTTTGCCCACCTCTGGCCTAACACAACAGCATGGTGCTCATAATGGTGCTCAGCCATATGTCACCATGTAGCTAAGCAATTGCTCCCCCTTCCCCATGGCCTTCAACTTTAAAGCTTGCTTTGTTGCAACGAAGACATGGTCATTTCACCCTTATTCTAATGGAAGACCCAAAACAGTAAAACCCAGATAGTTTTCAGCTGCGGAGTCTGTCTTATTTCTCTGTAAATGAGTGCCCTCAAGCACCTTTGAGGACAGGCCCGTTAAACCTCCACTGGCCCGAAAGCGGTGGACAAATCTTGAGATTCCCCAGTTCCCCAGAAGGCTGCAGAACTGATTATGCTCCCCTTAATCATCAAGAGGACAATTCTTTGACTTGCTCAGATTACCAGGGTGTGTCAATGAGGTAGAGAAAAAGGGGTTGCTATGGTTATGCTGGCTATGTTTTGATTGCAGAATGTGCAACAGCAGTATCAAGTAACAAACTATTAATATTCCTCCAGCTATTATGGAGGAAGCAGCCTCAAGAGGTAGCCGGCTGATGTCAGCAAAGGGACAAAAAGCTGCTTCCCTGAAGCTCTCACAACATGATCATCGTGTGTGGGTCTGGGGGTGTGCCTATCTGTATCTACCCTCTCTCCTCAATTGCTGACAATAAGGATGAGTAAACATTCAGGAGCAGCAAGGGATTTTTTTCAGAAACAGCAGACAGCTTTGCTAGCTCTCACCAGTTTAAACAGGAGTCTCTTATTTGGCCATTTTCCTAAAGCCTCTAGCCTCTGGATGCATGCGACTACAACAGAATCTCAGCTTTCATTTAATTTTCCAGCCCTTGTGGTTGCCAAGAAAAGCTTGTTAACATAATCCCTCAAATTTTCAAAAACCAGAAGGCAGAGAAGATCCTCCCACAAAAATAACCCTAAACTATTTGAATTAAAATCCTTGAAATTTTAGCAAATGTCAGGAATTTGATCTTGACTCACGAGTTTTGCACGCTTGGGGTTAGCAATGCTCAAATTGCTGTTATTTCTCTCTCTGCCCAGTGCAAACCTCCCTTCTTCCACCAGTGAGGATGGATTCATCCTATTATATGGACATCTCTTGCCATCATACTTCAACTAAACCCATTATAAACCTTGGCACAGCTGCGTTGTGCACACTTGAGTGCTCTGCCTGGAACTCAGCAGGTGGTGGCTGTTCCCTCATCTGTTCCTAGGACAAAATTTAAAGTGGGTTTAAGTTTTCAGGCCCTGCACTACCATTCACCAATTGGGGGGAAAACAGCTGAAAACTCTGGAAAAAATGTGAGTCCTCTGAATGGGATGCCAGTCCAAATAACAGATTAGATTTGATCTCAGATTTGTCTGAAAGAGGTCACCTGACTTGGGGGCTTTCCATCCCAAACATACAGTCAGGCACGTTAGATATGGGTCTTGTTTTTCTCTCTGTGCCACTGACCTGCTGAGAGACTTTGGCAGGTTGCATCCCCTTTCTGTGCCTCAGTTTCCTACTTGTAAAGTAGGAACAGTAGTACCACTATATTCCCAAACGAAGGTCATCTCTGGGGGAGTGGTGTTCTTTCATAGGAAGCATCTGATTTGAAGAACATGGGACTGAAAGGGACCTCTGGGTCATGGAGTCCAGTCACCTGCTACCCTGCAACACCAACGTCACCTTGTTTCTTTTATACAGCTCTGCATTACAACTTGTTCGGTGTTAGATGATGCCAGTGTTAAGGCAACGGCTCCTTACCAGCTACAGGATAGGGGCTTGGGCCTTTAAGGTAGCTCTACCTGACCTTTAAAACACTTGGGGCTGGATCTCATATGGAGTTGAGCATCCTTCTTTCCCACTGAAGTCACTGAGATCTTGGTGGTGTGGAGTTCATGTCCTCCCTGGATTGGTCCCACATACTTTTCTCTCAGATTCTGCCCTCCCGCACCACAACTCGTTTTTCCTTGGGGGCCAGGTCCCAGGAAGCCCCGTCTAGAGACTGCAATCTTGCAAAAGCACCACACAGAGTGCAGGGTCCTCTGACCTGGGCTTGTCATGGACTGTTCATAGCACTGCTGTGAAAGTTTACCAGGGAAGGGGGGAGCACTTCTAATTTATAAATATCTGACTGTGGAAACAATCCCTGGTGACTAGTGCAGTGGGTCCCTGGAACGGTGGATTCTGTTCCTAACTCAGCATTGTTGTATGATCTGGTGTGAGTCTTTTCTTCTCTCTGGGCCTGTATCCCATCCCACATTTTGTCTGTCTGTTCTATTTAGACTGTTAGCTCTCCCAGGCTTGTATAGTGCCCAACAGCATGTTCACAACTGGGACTTCTAGGTGCTACCATAACATAAAGGTTAAATCCTGAAGCCATGTTACTAAAGCAAGATCCTCAGTCCCCAACCACCCCCTCCTTTCTATTTTAACAGCTTCTCTCTAGATGGGCTTGCCATACCTGAATCCTGATGTATAGTTCATCCTTGCTGACTTTCAGTGGCTTAATGAAGAGGTTGCAATCTTACCTTAGCCTGACTAACACGCGATTCATTTTCCTCCTGAGTCCCATAGAATGCATCGCCTACAGCTAGTTAGATTTCTCGCTACAGTGTTATATTTCTATTGTCCTAACTTTCAACACTTTGTCACAATAAAAGGCTGCCACTGAAGAAGGGAAGGGAGGAGAGGGAGAAACCCCTCACTGTTTCATTTCTGCAGGCTAAGCAGATTTCATTGGGGGTGGATTAAGCATTTTACAGCACTGATGCAAGTATGCAAGCCATGTGCATCCCAGAAAGGCTAAACACGCTGTATGAACCCTGACCGAACAGGGAAAATTACAACTACTTTAAAGCATAAAGCTAAAAAACAGCCATTCCTTGGCCCTCACAATAAATATAAAGCCTTGTAATTTCAAACAGAGCATACAACACCTCTTCTCACCCAGAGTAAATACTGTTGGATTCTTTGCCAGCTTGTTGCATTGATCAGAGAAGAACCACCATGTCCTGGCTTATTTGATGTCTCTGTGGGATATATGGTATTTTCTCAGGAAAAATAAAATGAAATTAATCACTAGCCAAAACCAAGCAGCACAGGAAGGAGGAATATGATGGAAGAGGGGGGAAAAGAGAGACCAAATTGTAAGTTTACAGAAGACAAGTTTAAGAGGAAGAGAGAATTCAAAAAGAGGAAGAGAGAATTCAAAAAGACTTCTAAGATGAAGGAAAATGCATGAATGATACTTGAAATAGATTCTGGTGCAACCAAAGCAGGTACCTGGGCTGTAAGTTGACCGGTCCTTCCTGCTGTCACGGCTCCTGCTCCTTTAAGATTCGTGCTTTTTATGAAATAAGCCCAGGGGAGAATGTATGCAGGGACTCAACTCTGTGGGTGCCTTTGTTTTAATACTAGCCCACTCCCACCCACAGGGCTGAGCTTGTAGGAACCATGCCTGCCCACCCCCATTCCACATTGCAAGGTGTGGCACAGTCTAGGTATGATGCAAGAGGGAAGGTCCAAAGACTGTAAGTAGAGGGAGGAGCTGAACACAGCTGGCAGCAGATCAGATCCTGTCCAAAATGCATACCTAGGTAGTTGCACAGGAAATGAATGAGGACAGAGAATTCAGAGAGTGACATGCTCCTCATTGAGCAGCTCAGAGCTGCAAAAGATTGTGTCCCTACCATACTAGCACCAACCTCGAAAAGTGGCAGTATGCCCCTGCACCATGATAATATTATCACAACCAGACACTAGTAATAACTCCTGGAGGAGTTACAAAACATTTTGAGATCTTTAGTAGGAAAAATCCACATGGGCAAAATACTGTATTAATTACTGTTATTGTAATCAAGAGGTTAATGACACCAAACCTAGGAAATAATATTTTAAAAAACTAAATCCTGCTGGCATTTCACAACTTGCCATATGTTGCCCCTCAAAGTGACTGAGAACTTCCTGGGGACAGCAAAGATAGAACTCAATTCTTGTTCCAAAAGTCAAGTACTGTACTGAATTCTACAGGGCACTCTCTGTTAGGTGGTCAGCAGCATAAGACTTATGACACACAAGTGATCAGTACTGATCCCTTCCCACCTTGAAACATTCAATGATATTTTTTCTTCCTGGGGCTTTTCAGGATCAGCAAGGGGCAGATTAGCTGCACTGGGATAAGTAGATGCACAGGGAACTCCGCTGCAATTGCTAGTGGGACACAGAGAAAGGTCTTTTATAAAGTAAGTACCAAATATCATTTAAACTGCAAGTGGGTGGCAAAGCTCAAAGATCAGGATCCTCAGGTGGTGTGTGTTGATGTACCTCCACTGGAATTGGCTGAAGAGCTGACATTATGGCTTTCTGGGTTCCAGAGCTGCACTGTATCATCCTGTTGGGACAAGACTATTAGTACTGAGTGGGATATACACAGGCAAAAAGTAGCATCCCTGGAGGCTGACCTTCTGCCATACATACAGATCATTGGCGGTGATGTGGGGGAGGTGGGGGACACAGTGCAGCAGCAATGACTCAGACCTGCTTTTGAATGTAGTTTTTAAACTGAGATTTTAAAAGAAGTAGAGAGTCTGGAAAAGGCTACAACTAACTTTGCTCCCCAGGATGCACATCTTTAATTCCTTTTTTTGCCAACTCCTCTATCCTGGGCATGTCTACATATGCATTTGACCTGGCCTGTGTTTACACTGGTATAAGCTACTCTGGTGTAAGTGCTTTTGGGCAGGGATCTACACATTTGGGGATTAGGGAGCAGAATTGCTGCTCTTTGCACCAAGTTTCCTGCAGCCCTGCAATGGGCCCCTGTTGCCACTGGGACCTCCCCACTTAGCACACAGAGCCTCACTCCCACAATTAACAGAGCCTCTCCATCAACCAACCCACTCACCAACAATAAAAAACCTTCCCTGTGCAAACTTTTTACAACAATGTCCTTTTTGGGCCATCCTGGGGTGGGGTGGAGGGCATAGGGTAGGGGTGCCTAGGGGGAAAAGCCCAGGGGCAGGCAGCCAGCACCCTGGCCTCTGGCAGTTCTCCTGCAGGTCCTGATGCCGCAGTGAGTGTGGCAAGTGCAGGCGGCTCCCCCTCTGGCAGGTAGAGTCTAGGCCCAGCAGGGCCAGTGTGCGGTCCTGGTGCTGCTGCAGGCAGCTCTGGTTCCGTGCCCATGTGGAGCCAGGGCAAGTGGCAGGACGGGGCCCAGGTGGGGTGGCAGGGTAGCTGTGTGGCGGAGCATCTGGGGCATGGCCAGGGAATCCTGGCAGCTGGACCTGCAGGACCTCCTCCCAGGCCTAGGAGGGGGCCTACTGTAGGGTGATGGGTGTCTGCCAGGGAGCGTGCAGGGTTAGTCGGGGGCTGGGCAGTGGGTGGCATGAACGTGACCACCAGGGCCAGAATGATGTCCAGGAACTGACAGTTGTCATCTGTGACCTGCACTGGCCAGCCCAGGATGGCATTCTGTTCCTGCAGCACCTGGAGCCGCTTGCACTTGAGGGCCAGGGGCTCAGCCCAGAACTAGTGGTCCACCTGCTCCCATGCCTTCTTGGTCCAGTCCCCCACCTCCTCGCACCAGTCCTATGCATCCTTGTGGGCAACTTTTTCCACCCACCAGGCCCATGAGACCTCCAGCCAGTCCTGCAATGTTGTCACTGTCTGCTCCATGATGAAGGTCCTGTCCTGGGTCTCCTTCTGGTGGAGCCGGTGCATCCACAGGGACTGGATGTGGGAGGCAGCGACCCTGAGGCCACATCCCAGTTTCCAGGAGCAGCCTCTCCCCTGTGTGCAGCTGCAGGTCCTGTAGAGCCATGAGACAGAAGTTGTTTGTGAGAGTTCACAACATTCCTGAGATAAAATGCTCTGTTGCTCTGTACCAGAGACTGTGTGCTGCCCTGTCTCACATCAGGGGTTGGGTGTGCATGGGTGCCCAGGGACCGTAATAAGTCAGGCTGACATGCTGAGGCCCAGGCAGTCACTGACTGAACCCCCCATCCCCACTCGCTCCCCAGGGGCCGGTGGGCCACTGGGTGCTGGCCGCAGGCAGCCTGCCTCCCCCACACTGTTCCCAGGGCAGGCTCCTGGAAGCAACTGCTGCTGCAGCTCCAGACCCCACTCCCTACTTCTCCCCAACCTCCTGCAGGCTGGCTAGCCTACCTCCTGTGCTGCCATCAGCCCCCAGTGCCCAGCTTCAGGGGGCATGGTGCTCCCAGACACCTGGGACAAGGAGATGCCCATGCCCAGGCCCTCCCCACATGGGGCCTATCTGGGCTGCTGGCCCAGGGCCAGCTCCTCAGTGTGCTGGTGCTATGCTCTGAGCATGCCTATGGTGTGCGTGTCATGGGCAGTGTGTGAGAAGCTGTTTGAGCAGGCCAAGGGGTGCCTGACCCACTATGTCCTGCTGCTACTGATTGCCATGGTGTCCTGGGTGCACCTGTGCACCTGGTATAGGACCCTGAGCTATGATGACATAGGGGACAGGCCTAGACTGCTCTGCAACCTCTGCTGCTGCCTGGAGGGTTACCTGTGGTTGTGCTACATGTCCCTGCCTCCTGCTGCTGAGGAGGACATCAACAAAGTTTGGCACTGTCTCCCCACTCCCTGTGTGCTGTGACAGGGGGAACCTGGGGCCAAGGGAGTGTGGGCAGGCCAGGCGGGGAAGGGAGGCAGGGGAAGAGACCGGGGCCAGGGGCAGGAAGGGCCCTCCCCTCAGTGCAGGCCTTACCACATGGCTGGGGTGGTGTGGCCAGTGCCTCTGCTCAGATATGGCTGGCAGCAATGGCATCTGGCTCCAGTCAGTGTCCTCTGATGGAGGAATGCACCATGCAGGTGCCCAGCCAGAGCCCTGTCACAGGGAGGAGCTGGCTCTGCTGGCGGCCAGCAGTGTCATGCCTGGCCACATTTTGTGGCTGGCCCTGGGGATGCAGAACTGGTGAGGTAGGCCCTGAACAGGGTTCCCTGAGCTGCTGGCGGAAGCTGCAGCTGGGGAGCTTCAGCAAGATGAGGCATTGTAGACCTGAAGGGCCCTCCTCTGGTAATGTGTCACTGGAGGTGCCAGGCTGGGGCAGGGACCTGGGCAGGCCACCTGTGTTGCTGAAGAGATGCATAAGAATGGTCATCAGTTGCCACATAAAGGCCATGGACTTACAGGCATGGCCAGATCAATGATTGTGGTCAGTCACGGCAACCCACTGTGCCTGCGGTGTCTTGACTTTTATGCAGCACTACTGCGCTGACTAGTTGTCTGGCCTCCCAGGGCCTCAGAAATGTGGGCGTTGGACTGCCTGCCTTGTTCAAACAGGTGCTGCACTTCTGCTTTGCCCCACAGTGCTATGAGATTACCAGTCTCTTCCTTGGTCCAGTTGAAGGCCGGGATGGAGGACATGAGCGTGGGTACAGATGTGGGCAGGGGGCCTGGGTGAGGAGGAGGATGCCATGGTGGGTCCTGTGCCAGCTCTCTGGGCCCCTGTGCAGCTGTCTTGGTACTACGAGGCCTGGGTAGCTGCCTGCAGCACCCAGTGCAGGGCCACGACCCAGAACTGGCAGCTGCATGGCAGTGGCAATGCCCCACAGCACTTGCAGGTGCAGGGCAGGCTGCTGGAGGTGTGTTGTAGGGAGGTGGCACTGGTACTGCTGGTCAGTGCCTCACCCTGCAGCACCCTGCTGGCCTGGATGGCACTGTCCTGGCAGCCACACAGCAGTGTTGTGCCAGGCAGCAGTACTGGGGTGCTGGCAGGCAGGCACAGCTATGATATGACCTACCCAGGGGGACACAGGGGCCTGCAGTGCCCTCAGGCTCCCTGTCTGTTTGGCCCAGGGCTCAAAATGTCCACAGACTTTTAAAGCCTGCAGACAGGGGCTGCTATAGAGGTAGCCCAGACCTGGGTCAGGAGAGGCTGCTAGCCTCCAGCCCTGGGAATAGCTTCAGGCTGGCCCGCTAGTGGCTGGGCAGTCCTGGGTTGCGTGTACACATGCACTACTGTGCAGTAACTAATTCCGCTTAAATTTGTTACTTGCATTTACATATAGCAAATTCAAGTGGGATTAAAGGTTTTTACTGCACAGTAAACGCGCACATATGTAAACGTGCGTGCTTACTGTGCAGTAAACTGCACAAATACGCACTACCACATGTCATGTAGATATACTCCTAGGGTTGTAAATTGTTCCCTTACTCCTGGACAATCATTTAACTTGAACAATAGGTAGAGATTTTCCAAGGCACAAAGGACAACTGTACAAACTTTCTTCCATTTGTGTCTAGTACAATGACAGCAAATTTGGGTTTTGCTTATAGGTACAACCATAAAACAAGTTACTTTTAATAATAAATGTGTGCCATGGAAAAATCTCCATAGACAAGCACATGATTTAATTGTAACTGTTGTACTGTTTTAAGACTATACTGTGGATTTCAGTAAAGCATTCTGTGACATGTTTATGATCAATACTATACAGAGTTTATTGTTTATCCAGAATCTTTATAAAACAGATTTTACTTGAGAGATTTGATATTTTTTATGACAGAATCACTATAAAATCATTGGAATTATGGGATTCTCTTTAAAAGAGCTAGAGGGTCAGAGCCTGCAGCTTTTACACATACAAAACTCTCACAGAGGTTGTCAGCCACAACTGGGTATTCTTTGCTGCCTTCCCAAAATGCCCCCAATATTTTTTTTTCTTGCAGTTACAGATTTTGGGCCACTGAAATAAAGAGGGAGTTTTGCCAGCAGTTTCAGTGAGAGCAGGAGTATTCTCTTAAAAATTATATTTTTTCATTCATTCAGGAGAATCAGCCCATTTATGGGTACCCATTTATTCTGTACACCCATATTCTGTATACCCATAAATGCTTTTTAGATTATCCCTAACATTCTTGCATTGTTAGCTAACTCTTTTGAAATATCCAACTGTATAAGGAAATCCATTTGTTCACCATATAAACTTCCTTTCTTATTGCTCCTTAATCTCTACAATCTTCTTGCAGTTCATTTATCATCAGTCACTGGGGTTTTATGCCCCTCCTTTCACATTCCTGTGTAAACGGTGTTTTGCACTGTACATTCATTGGGATGTAACCAACTGCCAGCACAGGTCACCTTTTTCCCATAAAAGCTGCTGTATTCTATTAGAAAGTAATTTCTTGTCAAAACTTATTTCCCTTTAATGGCAAAATTCACCACAATTTGTTGACATGCTCAAAAGCCAGAATTTTTTACTACACTCAAGATACTTATTATGACTCTTAATTTATATTACAGTTGCACTAAGAAGTTCCCATTGAGATTAGGGCTCTTTTGTGCTTGGTGATATATGCTTACACAGTAAGATACATTGCCTGCCCCAAACAAATTACATTCTAAACAGACAAAGGAAGTATTATTGTCATTTCATAGTTAAGGAATTGAAACATAGAGGTTAAGTAACTAGCCTGAGGCTACATAGGACATCTAAACTAGGCTTGTCGTGGGAAGGGGAAGATGAGGGAGGAGGAAGCCTTGGACCGCTAAACCAAGCAGCACTCACAAGTACAGCCCAGCCTAGACTGACGAGTGGAACATATACACAGGTAAGCAACAGGGGGCCAGTGCACACATCCACAGGAAGCCTCAAATGCCTCTACACAAACGCTCATAGTATGGGAAACAAGCAGGAGAGACTTACCCTCCTGCTAGCTGACACCAACCCAGACATAGTGGGGCTCACTGAAATGTGGTGGGATCTAACACATAACTGGGCGGTGAATATCAAGGGCTATAGGCTGTACAGGAGGGACAGGATAGGAAGGAGAGGTGGGGGCGTGGCGCTCTACATTAAGGAGGAATACACATCCTCATCAGGTAGCACAGAGTCAGAGGAGGGGTACACGGAAGTGCTCTGGGTTAGAATACAAGGCAGCTGAGAGGAAAGAGACTTAATGGCAGGGGACTACTACAGACCACCCAACCAAGGGGAAGAGCTAGACCAGGAATTCTTAAGTCAGCTCACGGAGGTAGTTAGGTCAAAGGACGTGGGTGACCTGAACTTTCCAGACATCTTCTGGGAAAAGCAGTCAGCCAGGTCTGACCGCTCACATAGGTTCCTAGCCCAAATGCAGGACCTCTATCTAACCCAGGAGGTGCACAGCCCCACCAGGGGAGACACCTTGTTGGACCTGGTGCTGTCCATGGGTGACGACCTGGTGAGGGAGCTGCAGGTGCTCGACCACCTGGGCGACAGCGATCATCGCCTGCTGGAATTCACCATCCAGCATCAGGTGGCCAAGGCCTGCAGCAAGGCAGCAGCCCTAGATTTCAGGAGGGTGGACTTCAATGAGCTAAGGAGAATAGTTGGGGAGGCACTTAGGTCGCGGAGGGGAGGGGAGCCAGGTGTCCAAGAAGAGTGGTTGCTCCTTAAGGAGACGATCCTCCAAGCCCAGAGGGAGGTAATCCCAACACGGATCAAAGGGAGCAGGAGGGCACATAAGCCCCCATGGCTCACCAAAAGCATCCAGGAACATCTCCTAGCTAAAAGGGAGGCATGCACCCAATGGAAGGGAGGGGCCGTCACCAGTAAGGACTATATTGTGGTTGCTTGGGGATGCAGGGGGGCAGTCAGGAAGGCCAAGATGGAGATGGAACTGGGACTAGCTTCCTGGATCAAGGACAACAAGAAGTCCTTTTTTAAATACACAGCGGGCAAAAAGAAGGTACCGGGTAACATGGGGTCCCTGCAAGACACACTAGGAAATCTGGTTGTCACACCAGATGACAAAGCTAACCTATTTAACGATTTCTTTGCCTCCATTTTCCTGAGCAGGGATGAGACCAGCTCCCCCAACGGGCCCCCCTCAGGCCTCAGGGGAGGCGCACGTAGGCCAAGGGTCAGGGAGGATCTAGTCAGGGAACTTCTGGAGGAATCGAACTTATTTAAATCAGCAGGTACGGATGATCTCCACCCCAGAGTGCTGAGGGAATTAGCTGAGGTCATTGTGGGACCCCTGGCACGGCTTTATGAGCACTTGTGATGCTCTAGTGTGGTGCCAGAGGACTGGAAGAGGGCCAATGTGGTCCCTATCTTCAAAAAGGGAAAAAAAGAGGACCCGGGAAATTACAGGCCAGTTAGCCTTACCTCAATCCCGGGCAAGCTTTTTGAGAGAATTATTCTGGCACATGTCCACACGAGGCCAGTGGGGGAGGTTATGTTTAGGGGCAACCAACATGGGTTCATTAGAGGCAGGTCCTGTCAGACCAACCTGGTGGCCTTCTACGACCAGGTCACCAAATCCTTAAATGCAGGGGTAGCAGTGGACATAGTCTTCCTGGACTTTTGGAAGGCCTTCAACACTGTCTCTCACCCTGTTCTCATTAAGAAACTGGGGGACTGTGGTGTCAACACCTACACAGTCAAATGGGTTGCCAACTGGCTGGAGGGCTGCACCCAGAGAGTGGTAGTGGATGGGTCATTTTCAACCTGGAGGGATGTGGGCAGTAGGGTCCCGCAGGGCTCGGTCCTCGGGCCTGCACTGTTCAACATCTTCATCGGTGACTTGGATGAGGGGCTAAATAGCACCCTGTTCAAATTTGCTGATGACACTAAGATGTGGGGGGATGTGGGCACGTTAGAAGGAAGGAATAGGCTACAATCGGCCCTAGACAGGTTACAGGGGTGGACGAATGAGAATAGGATAGGATTCAACACTGACAAGTGCAAGGTGATGCACTGGGTAGGAAGAACCAGCAGCATACCTACAGACTGGGGAACTCCCTTTCCGTCAGTGCAGAGGCAGAAAAGGATCTTGGAGTCATCAT
>NW_017728944.1:3024769-3058582 GCF_001723895.1 Crocodylus porosus
CGGACTTGATGATCTGCTCAGGTCCCTTCCGACCCTACTAACTATGAAACTATGAAACTATCTTTGTCAGACTCCAAGAGTGAGTCCCCATGAGTAGGAATGTGCGTTTCCCCGGGGACAAACAGCTGCAGCACAATATGTGGATCTCCTGGTGTCAAAACCTCCTCCCCCATGCTGCAAATTAGCAGCATGGGGAATGTCTGCATGTGCAGCAGGTGTGGTATGTGGTGCTGCACACAGGTCTCCAGTGCCTCATACCGTCTGTGTGTGCTCATCTGGATGTGCCCCAACTCTGGTGTCTTATAATTCTGCCCCTCTTTGAGGTATTTCAGGCTTTGCATCGAAGAAGGGATGCACACAATACCCAAGAACTATATGCAACACAGTAGTGGAAAGCACTAGTTGGGATGGTAATAGAGGAAGGGGGAATTGACTGTTTTGGAAATAGGATATGTGACTTTTAGCTCCTAGACTAGCATATCAAATTCAGCCCATATCTAGCCCCAAGGTCCTTGCCCTCGGGCAGCTTCTGGCTGCCCAATTTGAAAAGAAGTGATAATTTTCAGTGCAGTCCCTTGTGGCAAGTGTTCATACTATAATCTGCCCCATGGCTGGCACTCAGCAGAGAGGCCAGTGACAGATGGGGTCATAGGAACTGAACTCCCCTCCTTCCAGGTCTAAAGAAGCTAATATTGATAAATGCTGGCTTAACAACCCCCTATATCATATCTGAACCATGCAGGAGCAGAGCATGGCAGCCTCCATCTATTTGATACCTTTCACCAGTGCTAAATTTCCTTGATAAAAAAAGGGGAGAGGTGAAGGACACTTGCTGTATTTTTAACATCCTATAGCCAAAGGCTTTAAAAAGCTTCTTTGTCCAAGAGTGATGCAATTCTTTGTCAGTGAGTATTGGATTGTTACTGCTATTGGCACTTTTAAAGCCAAATTGAAATCCTGTGTTGCTTTTTTAATGTTGCTTTCAATCAGCGGAACAAACATTCACGACTCAGTGCTTTCCCATTTCCACTGTGTAAGGCACTTGGAGATGTCCTGGAGGGCCCAGTTGCTATAGAAAGTGGGTTGTTTGTTACAATACTCTTAAACTTGTCCGTGAATTCTGACATTACATGATTCCTCTGAAAAACAATTTCCATTGACTTTGATTTTGCTGGTGCTGTAGTGTGTCTGATAGCATCAGCAGCTCTCTCTTCAGGCCATCATATCCAGTGTGGGTCCTTGATGTGCCCTGCACAGAGACCAGTAATAAACAAGCACTCGGGGCTTTGTCAACACAGAAGTGTTTTGCTCCAACATCACTGTGCCACTGCACACCCCAGTGTAAAACCGTCTTGCATCAGTGGAATTTATCCTCATTTCAAACCCAGTTAAACTCTGTTTGTTCAAGATGCCTTTCTTAAAACTAAGGTGAGGGTCCAGACTAGAGCTGTGCACTAGTTCATCTACATTGGTTTAAGTACATCTATGTGGAAAGTCCCAGTGTAGACAAGTTCCTACATAACACTGGACTTTTCCCATCCCAAAGATTCCAGACAATTAGCTAATTATATAGATAGAGATAAGTTCACTCATTGTTATTATCCATAAATAAAAAAAATTCATGCACAGTATGCAATGGTAAGGAAACCCTCTCTGAGCTGAAATAGAGTAGCTCTCTAGCGGTCAACAGACATGATCCTCCGCAGAAGTCAAGCATCTCCAAAGAAGGCTGCAAGGTGAGGTCTGGAAGGATTTACCATAGTTATTTTTGACAACTGGAGAAGGCCAAGCAAAGCCAAGCCAGCCCAAGGTCTGGCTGAGATGAACTCAAGTATCCTCTTCTTCCTGAAGTCTGTCCATCTGACCTTTCTATGCATATGATACAAAAACCCTGAGGTAACAGCAATGTGGAGGAAAACAACAGCTAGAAGGTTGCAAGACAATGAAAATGAGCTACTTCAGGATCTAAGGTGACTCAGAGAAGACCATTGATAAATACAGACAATTATTTCTTGCAGCTATATGTACAATAGGTTGCTTATGGAAATGAACCAATTCCCCCTCCCTGCCCTAACACTGGTGACCTGGAGAAATAAATTATGGTCAATTCCTCTTTAAAAAATGAAATGGCAGCAGCCTTATACCAGGATCATATGGGGTGATTAATGTATGGTTACTATTTCTGGAGTTTAAACAAAACAGCTTTGCAGATCTTAATACAAGGCTGACCAAACACAAATGTAAAGTAACAGAAGCTGTTTATTAATAGTATTTTAGACTCACAGGGAATGCTAATGTACATTAAGAATGAAAATGTAAAAAGGTTTAAGAAAACTGCTTCCATTTGTCATTCTCAAGTGGAAGCAAAAACTATTTATTTGATAAATTGGTAGGGATTCCATGTTGCATCTTCAGGGGATAAACAGAAGAGACACCACAGACCAAAATCCCCCATGGCTCACCAAAGGCATACAGGAATGTCTCCTAGCTAAAAGAGAGGTGCACACCCAATGGCAGGGAGGGGCCATCACCAGGGAGGACTATACTGCGGTTGTTCGGGGCTGCATGGGGGGCGGTCAGGAAGGCCAAGGCGGAGCTGGAACTGGGAAAAAAGAAGTCCTTTTTTAAATACATAGGGGGCAAAAAGCAGGTACTGGGTAACATGGGGCGTCTGCAGGACACGCTAGAAAATCTGGTCATCGCACCAGACAGCAAAGCTAACCTATTTAACAATTTCTTTGCCTCCATTTTTCTGAGCAGGGACTGGGTCATGCCCCCCCCACCACCGGGACCCCCATAGGCCCTAGGGGAGGTGCAACCAGGCCTCGGGTCAGTAAGGACTTAGTCAGGGAACTTCTGGAGGGACTGGATGTATTTAAATCAGCAGGTACTCACAATCTCCACCCCAGGGTGCTGAGGGAATTAGCAGAGGTGATCGCAGGACCCCTGGCATGGCTTTACGAGCACTCGTGGTGCTTTGGTGTGGTGCCAGAGGACTGGAAGAGGGCCAATGTGGTTCCCATTTTCAAAAAAGGGAGGAAGGAGGACCCAGGAAACTATAGGCCAGTCAGTTTTACCTTGATCCTGGGTAAGCTTTCTGAGAAAATTATCCTGGCACATGTCCGCGAGGGGCCAGCGGGGGAGATTATGCTTAGGGGCAACCAACATGGGTTCATTCAAGCCAGGTCCTGTCAGACCAACCTGGTGGTCTTCTACGACCAGGTCACAAAATCCTTAGATGTGGGGGTAGCAGTGAATGTAGTCTTTCTGGACTTTAGGAAGGCCTTTGACACTGTCTCTCACACCATTTTCATTAAAAAACTAGGGGACTGTGGTGTCAACACCTACACAGTCAAATGGGTCGCTAATTGGCTGGAGGGCTGCATGCAGAGAGTAGTGGTGGACGAGTCTTATTCAACTTGGAGGGATGTGGGCAGTGGGGTCCCCCAGGGCTTGGTCCTCGGGCCTGCACTGTTCAACATCTTCATTGGTGACTTGGACGAGGGGGTAAAAAGCATCTTGTTCAAATTTGCTGATGACACTGACATGTGGGGGGATGTGGGCATGCTAGAAGGGAGGAATAGGCTGCAATTGGACCTAAACAGGTTACAGGGGTGGGTGGATAAGAACAGGATGGGATTCAACACTGACAAGTGCAAGATGCTGCATCTAGGGAGGAAGAACCAGCACCATACCTACAGGTTAGGGAACTCCCTTCTCATCATTGCAGAAGCAGAAAAGGATCTTGGAGTCATCATTGATGCCAAGATGAACATGGGCCGGCAGTGTGGGGAGGCAGTCAGGAAGGCCAACCGCACCTTGTCATGCATCCACAGATGCATCTCGAGCAGGTCCAAGGAGGTGATCCTCCCCCTCTATGCGGCACTGGTCAGGCCGCAGCTGGAGTACTGCATCTAGTTCTGGGCACCGCACTTCAGGAGGGATGTGGACAACATGGAGAGGGTCCAGAGGAGGGCCACTCGCATGATCAGGGGGCAGCAGGGCAGGCCCTACGAGGAGAGGCAACAGGACCTGAAGCTGTTCAGCCTCCATAAGAGAAGGCTGAGAGGAGATCTAGAGGCCTGTTACAAACTAGTCAGGGGGGACCAGCAGGCAGTGGGGGAGTCTCTGTTCCCCCAAGCACTACCAGGAGCAACTAGAAATAATGGTCACAAGCTGGCAGAGGGTAAATTCATATTAGACATCAGGAGGCGCTACTTCACTGTCAGGGCGGCTAGCTGTCAGGCTCCTACCCTGGGGGTCTTTAAGAGGAGGCTGGATGAACACCTTGCCAGGGTCATTTGACCCCAGTACTCTTTCTTGCCATGGCAGGGGGTCAGACTTGATGATCTGCTCAGGTCCCTTCCGACCCTACCAACTATGAAACTATGACCATCACCACCCAGGAAGCAAAGATGGCTGTAAAGTCCCTTGGCTTGGTTCAGGGGCTGGAATGCCAGAGCAGGATAATGTCAGGGTAGGATCTGTTCCATCCTCTTTGCTCTAGGAACCCCTGCTGCCCTGCTATACACAGTGTGTGGGAATCCTCAAAGAGGAAAATGCTTCTTCCTTCCCACTTCTATGTTGATTTGTCTCTCCTTCAGGCACACCTCCTTATTCCTGCAACACAAACTGGACTTTTCCAGCACTGCCTGATCCATAGCTAATTTACAAAACAAAGGAAAAAAAAGGAAAGTATTAATTTGACAAATGGAATAGAAAAAGGGTAGGACTATGGGCTGACTGCTGTTCTTTGGATGGGTGTGGGCTGCATTCTTTTCATCTGCTCTGTTTTGTGTTATGTAAAATGTCAGAGCTCTGTGATATATTTTTAATCTTCCCCCAGCCATGGTCTGCAGAGTGCCTTGCAAACCCTCCACCAAATAAGCAGCTGTTAAGTGGCGGCACGCCCAAAACATCAAAGTGGTTCACAGGAAGTTTGATAAGACAGTTAAATAGGGAAGGAAACAAAGTCATGTTATTTTTGCCTCAAAAATTAATAAGAATTAACTCCATCCTTGAAAAAAAACCCAACAAAACATTCTAATGAGCAGCACAGAACTGTCTGTCAGGACAAAAGGGATGGCCTTTACAGGAGAAGCATGGCCATGCACCCTGGATGAAAATCCTGACCTTCACAAATTCCTCCAGCTCTACACTTTGGAGGCCTAGATCCATAGCACACTGAAGCAATAAAGGTGCTGGGGTCCCATGGGTAAACCAGGTGAATACTTAGGAAACCTGGATTCTGTTCCAGGGTTTACTGCTGATCTGCTGGGAAGCTACTGCCCCTCCCTTCTCCTTCCCATATTTTGTCCATCTTGTCCCTTACTCTATGTGTGCACAGCATCTGTTACAATGGCTCAGGCCTCTAACCACTACAGGAATAATAAGTATTGGGAAAAACTAGCATTTATTAGGGGTGTGTGAAACAGGCTGTATTTGATTCGGATTCAGCCCGAATCGGGGACAGTGATTCGAATTGTTGATTCGGATCACTGTCCCTGATTCGATTCAGCTGAATTTGAATCTGAAGATTTGATGCTGGCTCATAGAATCAACGATTTGGCCATAGGCAAAGCTTTAAATGTTTTTTCTACATGCCTCGAGGTACCAGGTGTGGCTTGTGAATGCTGCAATGCTGGGGTGGATGGAGCGTCCCACAGGAGCACAGGGCCCTCCCCTGTGTGCTCGGAGGTGAACCTGGAAATAGACTAGAAGTGCTACCCCAGACCCAGGAGACACCAGTTGCTGAGTGAGGGGGTGTGGAGGTGCCCCCCTGTGCATTCCCCGGTGGCCCCAGAAGTAGACAGGAAGTGCTTCTGGTCCACTTCTGGGTCTGCTGCCAAGCGTGCTGGGGAGCCCCCCACGCTCCTGAGGGACACTTCATGTGCCCCAGCATTACAGCATTCACAAGACGCCTTGAGGTATGAAGAAAAAATATTTAAAGCTGTGTTTATGGCTCTTTTCAAATCTCTCCAAATCGATTCAGAGGGTTCTGATTCAATTTGGAGAGATGAAAGGGTCTCCTGATTCAATTTGGATTCAGAGATTCGGCCATTGAATTGGGCTGAATCTCCACCAAATCAAATCAGGTACCAAAGCTTCACACAGCCCTAGCATTTATAGCAATAGGCTTAGGATCAGGCCCAAGTCTCCAGTGAAACACTCAAGCCCAAGTAGTCCCACAGACTCTAAAATCTGATGAGTTGCAAAAAGCTGGCCTGGGACCATAGGCAACATGTAGTGGGGGCATGGCAGGGCACGTGAGATTGGCTGTCACAAAAGCCACTGCCGGCTTCTATGGGTGGTTGCCGCTTGTCACCTGCCCCCCCAGCTGCCAATACCATCACCAGTGTCTGTGGGTGGTCCCTGCTCACCACTCACCCTTCCCTCCTCCCCTTTACTACGCAGTCTCCCAGAGTTCTTCAAGCCCAACTTTTGCCGTCTGTCTCCACTGCCAGGGGATGAATAATGAACAGAGATAAGATGGTACCTAGCCTTTTAACTAAGATGCTTATAACTCTTCTTTATGGCACAGATGCCACCAGGCTGCATTTCCAATCCTCTTTCCATCACACATATTCATACAAAGCATCCATGCCAACGCAAAAAAGATTGATGAAATTTTCTGAGTCAGAGCTAATATGTATGTGGTATTATATGCTTGATAATGCAGGGTGGACGATTATGCCAAACCCTATTAGTCAGATAACTGTAGGAAGAGTCCAGAAACAGGGCCCCCTCTCCCCCCACCCCATATGAAGGATATACGTGCCTGATCCTGCACCCAGTAGCAAAACTTCCTTTGATCCAGTAGGTGTAACATCAAACGAAATACTGCAAAGCAAAAATGCAGGCACCTTTCACAGCTGTTCTAAGGCTTCCTGTTACAGCCACTAAGGACATGGCCAGAAAGCCCAGATCCCTCAGTTCCAAAAAGCATACAGCAGCAAAGCCACAGAGGCCTGGAGTTTGAACTGGCCTGGGCACTAATTTGGCTCTGAAGCTTATGCTGTTACTGCATCTTTGGTAGCTGTTAGCACACTTCTGATTCCTAAACTAGCAGGATTCAATCTATCATCTCCCTGTGCTGCAGTGAGGCCTCTATTTGCAGCACAGACCTACCCAAAAACACTAACAATTTACCCCATTGCTTAACTCTATCTTATTGTACAAAGGGCAGGTTCTATCCCTAACACCTGTGCAATTCTGTGATACTCAGAAAGCAGGAATACAATATGTGATTATTATTTTATCTGCAATCACTTGGGAGGAGAGGCAGAGGATATGCTTTTCCTGCAAGGGATACTATACAAAACAAATGCCTTGCTTTTTGATCATTTCAACAATGTTGCGTGTATTTACTGCTCATGAAAGTGAGCTATCTATAATGTACTCAAAAGGTCAGTTCTGGCCAGTCCGCTAGTATTTCAGTCTCAGGATCTTCGTGAAGTTCTACTAATACCCTCCGGTCTGAACCTTCAGCCCACTGCTACTCTAATATTGTGGTCCTCCTATGGCAACAGGCAGCAACCTTTTCTATGCTACATGCCAGAGTGACCCAGTTTGGGTCAGAGATGGGGAGGCAGGCAGACACAAGGAACCAGCCACAGCCACCACTTTTCCCCATGGTGGCATGGGGAAGGCACCCACCACTGCTACTTTTCTCCATGATTGTACAGGGAAGTGATTTCTGCTACAGCTGTCCGCTGCTGAATGCCACTGAAGATCCAGGTCTGTGGGTTGAATCACATGGCTCTGCAGGTTGGATCCAGTTGACAGCCTGTAGGTTACTGATGGCTGTCCTATACAATTCTATTGATACACGCTTAACTGGATCAGCAGCTCCCTACCCCTCCCATATATACTCCACATGCATCTTGGGCATTCTTACCAAGGTCACTGAATCACAGCCTGAATTTACAAAAAGCATTGCACAATTTAGTCTGTAGGTAAGAGGCACCTTCTTCCCTCCACCCCTGAGATGGGTCAAAACCTTGTAGACACAGCATACCCCCAAGTTTGCCAAGCCATGTACTAAGACTAACCCTCCATTTTGTGGGGGGAGTCACAGTGGGATTTGAGCACAGGACTCCAGTGGTGAAGGGCGCAATGAAAAAGTATTTAGGGCAGGGGTAGGCAAGCCCTGACACAGGTGCCAGAATTTAGCATGCAAAGGCATTTTCCTTGGCACATGTGCCTTGGGGCAGATGCCAGGGATGGGGATGGGGGTGGGGCTGCACTGCCACAACAAGGATTGGGTCCCTTGCAGCTCCTCCTCTGTCTTCCCCTGGCACCCCAAAATCTTACAAGTCGAGCTTACATGTGTTTTTGGCACTGCTCAGAAACATTGCTGGCCCCTGATTTAAGCTATAAAGGTGCAAGTTGGACCTTTGTTTTTGAAAGCTGTCTCCAGTGGACTCAGCTGTAAGCAGGTCAGGCTAGGAGTAATGGGAGGCTGGGCATGAATGCTGGCCACATCACTCCCTTCCATGCCACTGGCCTGCCCTAACCATGCTGGGCTTATGGGCCCATAACAGACTCTATTGATGATATGAGCACTGCAGGCCACACGATTACAGAAGAGCAGAAAAAAGCTTCAAGCACCTAATGACATTTGTGATGAATAGAGACAGGCCAGCAGACGCTTTACATCAGAAGTGAATTTAGTCCATAGTTTCACGCTAGAAACACGGGATAGCAAGCAGTGGTAGCTTGAGGTGAGGACTCCATCGCTAGTACCTATGCCAACCACAAGCGACTGCAAGAGGCAGTTTAACAGCATCACGTGCTCCTGCGACTGCACCTTTGCTGCTTTTAAATCTGTTGTCAGGTGACTCACTTATTATTTGACCAAGGATGTAAAACATGTTGACTGAGAGTACTGCAAAAGACTCCCGCGCTTCCCCCCTGCCCCGAAGAGATATTACTCAGACTCCCTTTATTGAAGAAGAACCCTTTTGTTTCTCAGTGTAATAATAAAGCTTCCCTGATTGAAGTAATATACCTTTGTTGAAGCCATGCCCAGAAGCTTTGATCTCTGCTTCCTGGGAACACCACCTGGTCCCAGTATCAAAGTGAAAGCAAGGGTCTGCCAAGTAACAGAAGGCTTTTTCAGAAAACGGCCAAAAAATCCCAGTCTTTTTCTCCCCCACATGCTCTTAATCCTGTACTGGCTGGATCTGCCCTAAGGTAACAGATATGTCTTCGCAGGATTGAATCTAAATGTAGCTGTTCTGCACATGGAGTGTATCAGAGGCAGTGACGGTGGCAAGGTTTTCAACATCTGTCTGCACATGCTGCACCGTGTGAGCTCAGTAGTGAATGACTTCCAGTGCCAAAAATGGGATTTTTCTGCTTTCCACCATGGATGTAGGGAAAGTAGGAGAGTGGTCCCTACAGCTGGAAGGTCAGCTCAAAAGGTGACCTACTGGCTTCTTTTTCAAGGTTTTAGCATCAATAAATGATTCTATTGCTAAATGGGTGGAGGACCCAGCAATTCCTGATTCTGCTCAATCAGGGGCCATACTGGTAATTTTTGAGGCATCAAGGAGAAATCCTGTGAGGTGCTAGGTGCCCTGGAAGTCCAGAGAAGGTGGAAATGTTTACCAACTGTTTGGTTCCTGATCAAGAAGTTCATTGAAAGCAATAGAAATGCTCCCAATGGCTGCTGAGTTTTGGACTGGGCTTTTAAGTAGCATATAATGGAGTGGATCACAGCTGCCACCAACTTTAATTTAAAGGTGAATTCCCAACTCCATCCAAATCTACTGATTCCAGCAATTCATGTTCCTTCTAATCCTTGTAGCAGGCATGGCCTACTGGACATCAGATGGTCATATGATCAGGCTCTGAACATCCCTTTTAAAGAGTAAAGGTGGCCCCAGGCAGTGCTGTCAACGTCAGTGAGTTGCATTTATCTCACAAGCTAAATCACTAAGGTAGGCTTTTATAAAGGTAGTATATATAGCAAGTCTGGAATACACAGTTATTCAATTGTAGCCAGTCTGGGGCTCCTGTTTTCCCCAGGGGCAGGGAGGAAAGAGAATACCTGAACTGGCACAAGGGCAAGGAGTGACTCCCTACGATATGTATTTGTTCATGCATTCCCCTGTCTAAAGCTCTAAGCATTAAAACAGATCAGATCTTCAAAATATTTCTCCCTGGCTAGGCGGTTGTACTGACATTGCCTTTAAAGAGTTGTTTCTTGTGATTAAATGAAGAGGTTTGCTTAAAATGATCCTACCAGCATTTCTCTGGCTAATCCCTCGGGTGATGCTGTCCCTCGGGAAGTGGGTACTTTGGGTGTGCTAAGCATATCTGAGTGGAAAGTACCTGCCATTTAGAAATACAGATGCTAGGGACCAATGCTTTCCTTATAGAGATGCCTCCAGATTCTTCTCTGGAGGCAATTATGAATAAATTCTGTGTTTATGTAAGAGCAGGAGTGAATCATAGGATCATGCTGCACGCTGTCTGGCGCCCCAACAGACAGATTGTAACTTGAACCCTCTGATGCCATCACCTCACTGCTAATTGCTATACACTGGTGTTTGCAGTAGATTATTAATCCAGTAGGGATTATGGAACAGCAACTATCTGGTATATTCCAGGTGTAAGGGGAGATTCCTGCTACTTCTACTGAGCACTGAATATTGGCTCAGCACTGAAGGCCTGTGCCAGGGCCAGTGACTTCAGCTCCCAAGGGACTTTACTTGAGACTCTCTGGAACACAGCCCTTTTTATTTTCCAGTGAAAGTATGGAGGAGTGTGGGATGCTCATGCCTCTCTTGCTGGTATAAAAGAAAGCATCTAAAGTCTACTTCTTTAACTTTCAGTTTACTTCCAGTCTACTACCTTAACTTTCAGTCTCTTGCATGGTGTCTCAAGTTGTGATCCTAGCTAGCCCTGGTCAGAATGTGGATGCAAGATCTTCAGGGAGCTCCTTGATGATGCAGGATGTAGTGGTCAAACTCCAGAAGGATTTACTCTGTGGGGTTAGGAAGAATGGTGCCACTGGATATGCCAGATGAAACAGAGGGCCCGACCACCTCTGGCCATTAACAATGCCTGGGAATTTTCATTAGGGTAGGGGTGCATCTTCTACCATCCTGGTCAAATGCCATTCTTGGTAGCTAAATTCTGCATCCTCAGAGGGAAACAGCTTTCTTCTATATGTCCTTTCCTAAGCTATTTGGTAGCATTCATGCCTATAATTTAGGCTTGTCCCAGCTAAGTCAATGGGAGCTTTGCCATCAGCTTCAACAAGTGCTGGATCCAACCTTCAGGCAGGTGCCAACACTAAATGCCTCAGCTGGCTCCACAGTAGGGATGAATGAAACATTCCCTGCATGGCTTGTAAAGCACTTTGGGATCTTTCCAGACAAGAAGTCCTACTGATACTGTGCTTATATATCCTCTAAAGAAACAGAGCCTTGTCAGTCCCACAGAAAGAGACACTTGCACTTTACACAGCAGGTAGGGCAGGGTGGTACTGTGAAGAGGAGAGAAAAATCCCATCACAGCTCTCCAGGACTCCCCTATTGAAGCTTGTGCACAAGAAACCATTGGGGGGAGCACCTTGGGAGAGTAAAAATGGAAACTAGCCTGACCTGGTGGTGCTGCTGGCCCCACCTATCAAAAATTTCTGTCAGGCCTGCCCCAATTGCTAATGGGTCAGCCTCAGGAAACCCCCACAAGTGCCATTACAGCCTATCCCGGTAGTGCCTGAACCATTTTCATGGACTGCCTTAGATGTAGTCAGCTGCTACCCAAGAGCTCCGCTGGCCACCAGTTTATATTGGTCTTAATCGACTACACCACACGGTTTCAAGATGCTATCCCCCGCTGCACTGTCATGGGTCCTTGTGCTGCTGAGGAACTCCTTAAATGGGTGGTGAGAGTTTGGATCCCAAAAGAAATAATCATGGATCAAGGGCCAAATTTCATGTCCCATGTTATGAGGAACCTCTGCATGGTACTTAAAACCTGCCATCCATGCATGGCTGTGTACCACCCTCAAACAAACAGGCTGGTAGAATGGTTCAACAGCACTCTTAAAAATATGCTATGCCAGTGTGCACAAGAGGAACCCCGTAAGTGGGACCTGTTAGTTCCACCCTTCTTGTTCACAGTGAGAGAAGCCCTCTTTGGGAGTCACCCCTTTTGAATTGGTTTACAGGCATGAACCCCAAGGCCCATTATATATGGTTTGTAAAGGGTAGGGAAAAGAAGAACCCACAGGACCCCAGCCAACCGAATACATGTGGGAACTGAGGCACAGGCTGTAAGTAGCTGGTGAGGTAGCTCTGGACCACCTCCTCCAGGCCCAAGAGAAACAAAAAGCCTATTATGAGAAAGGGTTGCAAGTATGCGATTTATAAGTAGGGATAAAGGTATTGGTACTCCTCCCCAGCATGGTTAGCAAGTTTTTAACCTGCTGGCAGGGACCTTTTGAAGTTATTAGAAGAGTCGGCCCAGTTGACTATGAAGTGCTCTGCCCAGGGCACAAAAAGGAGAAACAAATCTATCACATTAATTTATTGAAATGATGGCAAGAGAAGGAGGGCTTGTTGGTAACCCGCTCTTCAGAGGAAGAAGTGGTTAAACAAATAGGCACTCATCAGGAGGAGCCAGGGGGCTGCCCAGAGGTACTCTTGGGATCATAACTGACAAACAGACAGCAAGGCAAACTGAGACAGTTGGTGAAAACCTTTCATGATGTGTTTAGTGAAATACCGGGCTGTGCTAAGGGCATAAGCCACAGAATTATCACACTGGAAAGAAAAGTAGTAAGGGAGAAATGGAGGTAGATCCCTATCACTGGTACCACCTGATACAGACTGAGATAGATAAAATGCTACTCAAGGGGTGATCACTGAATCCCAGAGCCCATGGCAGAGTCCCCTCATGGCCATCCCTAAGCCAGATGGGACTTTACTTCTCTGCATAGATTTCAGGAAGCTCAATGCCATCTCCCAGTTTGACGCTTTCCTGATGCTGCAGATCTGTGAGCTCCTTGAGAGGGTTGAACAGGTTAGGTTTATCGCCACCCTGGACCTAACCAAGATATACTGGCAGATTCCTTTAAGGGAGGAAGATCAGGTGAAAACTGCATTTGGTACCCTATGGGTACCAAAGCAAGAACTACTTCACAGTTAGGGCGGCTAGGAGCTGGAACCAACTTCCAAGGGGAGTGGTGCTGGCTCCTACCTTGGGGGTCTTTAAGAAGAGGCTTGATGCCTACCTGGCTGGACTCATTTGAGTCCAGTTTTTTTCTCCTGCCCAGGCAGGGGGTCGGACTTGAAGATCTACAAGGTCCCTTCCGACACTACTTCTTTCTATGATTCTATGGGAACTATATGAGTTTAAGCACATGCCATTCGGTTTGCATAGGGCTGCACCAACATTTCAGTGGCTTATAGATTGGATCTGGACTCCTCACCAAAGGTATCCAGCTGCTTACCTCGACGATATCATTATTTACTCAGACAAGTGGGGCCAACATCTGGAGGCCCTCTGAACAGTTCTACAGGAATTGCAGCTGGCTAGATTAACTGCCAACACAGGGAAATGTCTGCTAGGGAAAGCAGAGACCAAGGGAGAGAAAAGTGAAGGCGCCTAGAGGCATCTTGAAGGGGAGGCTGTGTGAAGAGGAGAGAAAAACCCTGCTCCGTTCTGCAACAGCAGAGAACTTACTGGACCAGTTGAGGGAGAAGAGGATGCTGAGGGAAGCCTGGTTTATGGGCAGCTACACAGTCCGGATCAGACCATCCCAGAGCCCCTCTGGTTTTCCCAGCCTGAACCCAAACATGTGCTGGGAACAAAACAAACAGCACGGCAGAAGAAGAGGCTGGGGTGTAGCAGCAGGAGGGAGAGAGGGAGAGAAACCACTTCAGGGAGAGTGGAGCCAGGAGCAAGCCAGTGAAGAAGCTTGGAGGAGCTTCCTGTCAAGTAAGCTGGGACGCCGGCAATCAGCCCACGGAGGAGTAGTGGTGGGAGCTGACGGGAAACTCCTTCAGAGGAAGGGATGACCATGGAATGAGTGGAACACCAAAAATGAGATATAGTTTTTTTTTTCTTTTTTTTCAGGAGGAGGGAGAGCCTGGTGAGATGCTGGTGAGGAAGACCCTGCCCAAGGGCAAGATTAAAACCCACATGGGTTGAAGTTGGGACAAAGGCAAAGAGCCCAAGGATAAGGCCTTCTCATCTAGGCATCTTTTGTTTTTTTTTCTCAAAGGAGTACTGACCCTAAATAAAAAGGGAGGCTGTTCCTCAAAGTTAAGCCCCAGTGAGTGGCTGTGAAAGGCCCTGCCAGTAAGCTGCTAAGCCCCAGGAAAAAGGGGGGAAGGAGACCTGGTTCAGTTCTTTTTCTTTTCTGTTCTTCCTTTTCTAGCACCTAACAAGGGCAATTAAGACCCAGGTAACCTTCATTGTAGGGAGAAAGACATCTCAGAACTGTAACAACAAGAAAAATAGAAAAGAGAGAAACCAAGACCACCCTAAAACGATCTAGAGCACAACGGCGCATTAACATCAGGGTAGCACATGGCTGGGGTGTAAGGGAGGTCGGAGCCCCAGAAGATGGGTTAAGCCTGGTGCCTAGTCAATCTGCAAGGGAACCAAACTCCTCCTGTAATAAAATATCCGATTACATCAAGTCATGGCAGGAAAGAAACAGGGAATCCCTGGGTGTAGCTAAACTGTAACCATCTCCAAGATTCATGGCACAGTCGGGTCGGGCACCACTGAGACTAACTAAGAGGCATGAGATTTCATAGGCAATAACCGACTTTGTCAGCTGCTGAAGTCAGTGCCCAAGCAATTTAAGATACTAAAAGGGTTTGCTCCCTCTTCAGATGAACCTTCCTGAAAAAACCTCTAGGTTATGTAGTTGTGAAACTAGTGCACACTGGCGTGGGCCTAATGAACTCCTCTCTGATGCACACTGCTTATTGCAGACCAGATTAAACACTTGCTGCAACAGTTCCACACTATTCAGATCTGGCACACGAGGCCATTCTATCCAGCCTGCGGGGCCCCTAAAAAAATTCAGAAAATTAAAATGTATCTGTCCTTGGTTTCTGTCAAAGATGACAGGAACCAAGGGCAGTAGGACCCAGGGGAAGCCCTGGAGAGCTCCTTCAACAGCAGGGCCTGGCCCCCTCAGCCAGAAGCCCCAGGAGGGGCTTCTGGCCTGGGACCATGTGGCCCCGGCACAGGAAGCTCAGGTAAGGGGGGGAGGGAAGGAGCTGGTGCTGAGCATGGGGAAAAGCAGCCCCTCCCCTTCCCTGTGGCTGGTGCTCCCTGCTGCAGCTGCTTGCAGCCTGCATGGGGCTGTCCTGAGCAGGCAAGGGCAGCCCCATGCAGGCTGCAAGTGGCTGCAGTGCAGGACGCTGGCCATGGGGCAGGTGAGGGGCCACTTCCCCCACTGGTGCTCAGCACCAGCTTGTAACCCATCCCTGCTGCCAGCCTGGGCCCCATGCAAGAGGCTGCAGCAGGGAGCGCTGGTCATGACGAGGGGGATGGGCCAGGGCACCTGTCAAGGGGCAGGGCTACCCATGTGGCCCTTGATAGCTTGTTACAACTTGGTAAGTGACCCTCCACCTGAAATAATTGCCTGCCTCTGATTTAGGCACTGGTCTGAATCATAGCTCTCTCTCAAGTATCAACAGAATCCAGTACTTGACACAAGGCTTGAGGGCACACTATTATAACTTCAGACAGCAGCACATTCCTGACATAATCTTCCAATGAAACAGAGGCTGATAGCTGAGGAACTGTTAATGAAAGCCGTTGGAGGGAACAAGATGTTGCTAATATCAAAGAATCTCTTAGGATTACATGGGGCAAAACCTTGACCAAATCTTGTGGTTATGTTGGAATGACTTAAAGGTGATGGCTGATGGAATCTGGGGTTTTACCTAAGATGTCAACAAAGCCAGGTGGTATTTGTTCATGTCCTCATATGAACATAGGTGTGCCTATTTCAGGTATGTGTACACGTGCAGTATGTATGTACATGTGATGCGTATGCTGTGTGTCTGAGTGCATGCATGTGGTCACACTTGTACAACCATGAGAAAATGGGAAGTAAATCTATTTTAAAGGCTTTATTTTAGTAAAATCAGATTTGTTAATGGTGAGGAAAGAATTACAAGAAAGTGGTTCTACACATGCTCCTACACAAGGGTGCTCTTGGAAGAGAAGCTAACCAGTCTACTAGACCTTTAAAAGCTTTGAGGACATGTTGTATATCAGCTAGAATGTAGTTGACACTAGTGTATGGATGCTTTATCTGGATATGGTGTCTATGGGCCATACTGTTTAATTACCAGTTGCATAGAACTAGGATGTAGGTGGGGATGGATCCAGGAGGGGTGCACTGGTGCAATTACTTGCACCCTCCCATTTAATTCCTGATCCACCCACAGTTTAAAACCAATTGTCTGACCGTGGCAGCTGAGGGAAGATGCTGAGGGAAGCCTGCAGCATTTATATTTGGGCAACAGTGAAATAGTCAATTGACTTGCAGAACATGTCAAAGGATTTGGGGGTCATGATTGACCACAAGATGAACATGAGCCTTCAATGTGATGCTGCAGCTAGTAAAGTGAGCAAAACACTGAATTGCATCTATCGATGATTCTCAAGCAAATCCTAGGACATCGTTCTCCCATTGTACTCAGCCTTGGTGAGGTCACAGCTGGAGTACTGTGCCCAGTTTTGGGCTCCACAATTCAAAAAGAATGTGGATAAGCTTACTGGTGGCCACCTATAAATTTATCAGGGGTGCTCACCAGGATCTGGGGGAACTTGTTCACCAGACCGCCCCAAGGGATGACAAGGTCAAAAGGTCACAAACTCCTCCATGACCGTTTCAGGCTGGACATAAGGAAGAACTTTTTTACTGTCCAAGCCCCCAAGGTCTGGAATAGATTGCCGCCAGGGGTGGTTCAAGCACCTACTTTGAACACCTTCAAGACACATTTGGATATTTATTTTGTTGGGATCCTATGATCCTTGCTGACTTCCTGCCTCTGGGGCGGGGGGCTGGACTCGACAATCTTCCAAGGTCCCTTCTAGTCCTAGTGTCTATAAATCTATGAGAGAGTGCAGAGGAGAGCTACGCACATGATCAGAGGTCAGGAAAACAGACCTTATGATGAGAGGCTGAGAGCTATTGGACTCTTCAGCCTGGAAAAGCGTAGGCTCAGGGGTGATCTGGTGGCCGCCTATAAGTTTGTCAGGGGTGCTCCCCAGGATCTGGGGGAACGTCTGTTCACCAGAGTGCCCCAGGGGTTGACAAGGTCAAATGGTCACAAACTCCTCCATGACCATTTCAGGCTGGACATAAGGAAGAACTTCTTTACTGTCTGAACCCCCAAGGTCTGGAATAGACTGCTGGCAGAGGTGGTTCAAGCACCTACCTTGAACACCTTCAAGAGAAATTTGGAAGTTTTTCTTCCTGGAGTCCTATGACCCTTGCTGACTTCCTGCCCCTGGGGCAGGGAGCTGGACTTGATGATCTTCTGAGGTCCCTTCCATCCCTAATGTGTATGAAATCTATGATCATGGTTTATTATAATCTACCCAATTCCTTCTAAACTCTTCATTCCATGGGTGTTAAATGGCCCTCTCATCTTTTTAATGGGCTTGATGTTCCTCTAATCAAGCTGTCTTTTCTTCTGAAATTCTGTTGGTAATGTAACTCATATTTCACAGCCCTGCAGACTGTTTTAACTCCAGCTAAAAACGTTAACTGGCATGTGGAAATAGCCTTCAATAAAACATTGGATTCACTGTCAAGATACTCAAGGAGGCTACACTTTGTTTTATGAATTTGAAAGAAAGAAGTAAATTTAATTCTAATGACTATAGGACTCATGAAACATCAGCTTTTGATTATTATTGCCAATTTGTTGTATTTTTATACACAGTATATGAGATAGCAAATTAATGCAAATTCTAATGAAGTTATATTTGTTTTTGTTTGGTTCTTAAACTGAACAACATAGCCTTAGGCCCCTAGCATATTAGCAAAGCTAACTACTTATTAACTGGAGAAAAATATGAGTTATGTTCTATATGACAATGCACCACGCCATCTGCACCCCCCACTTTTCAAAATCCAAGATCCACCCATGCGTATAGGTACATGTTAACATAAGTTTCAAAAGCCCCAGCAGCAGAAGGCATTTGCAAGAGGAGACTTGTTGACCCTCTGAATTGCCCATACTGTCAAAAGTGCTCTCTCTTTGGAATGACTGCAACATTTACCCAATCAGAATATCAGAATTCTTAGAGCAGGGATCCCCAACCTTTTACTCAGTCTGATACCATTTAAACATTGGAAGTTTTTCGCAACCCCCAAAATGATGCAGACAAGATCAACAAGGAAGGATTCATCAAATTTCCGCTTTTGTGTCTTGCACTCCTTTCATTTCTTGTTTTCATCATTGTCATTAGTCTTACTGCTAGAGCTTGAAGCAGAAACTTTTCAGAGAAAAGCATCCATGTTAGACTTCTCTGTCACGTAAAATGCATTTCAGCCAGCCAGTATCAACATACTGATTTTATGTCAGCTTCCTGTAATGTATGAGCACCTTGTGTCGGAGCTGCAACTGTTGTGCATGGATGAATAACTGCCATGAGTGAGAGCTGCATATTTATAAACAGAAAGGGTATTAATCATAATCCATCAATACTGTCAAACATGTTTGGGACCCCAAATGGGGTCACAACCCCAAGGTTGGGAAACGCTGTCATAGAGGAAGGTGAGCCTAAAGAGGACCTTGCAGAGTGTAAGATACGTTTTTCCTTCTCTCCCCAACAACCGGATATCTAGACATTCCAATACAGGTATGTTTTCCATGCAGGCTGGCCCCTACCTGAATGAACCCTGATGCCACATTATTAGAAAAGAGAGCTGGAGAGAAGCTACAACAAAGAAGTTACTGTAATTAAGTTAGTCTATATGATGCTGCTATGGCCTCGCTCAGTTCTAGGCATTCACTCATGTATTTATGGAGGCTCTGTTACTATAGGATGGACACTTCACTTTTCAAAAATGTATTTCTCCTGACAGCATAGCCCTCAGGTGGGCCCTGCTGTTAACCCTATTTTCTGAAGGGGAAACTGAGGCACAAAAAGGCTAAGTGACTTGTCCAGTGTCTCACTGAATGTTTGGGTCTGAGTATGGAATTAAAGCCAGGTCTCCCACGTTCTTGGCTGCTTGCTGTAACCCATAGACCATTCTCCCTATTACCTACATCCTAAACCAGTAGGATGTAGTGTACCAGTGTACACCAGCTGTACCCACAGAGGACCAGTGTACCTGCTGAACTCCTCCATTCTGGGACGGCCGCTCCTACCAGCCACCTGGAAGCAAAGTGTTTAACGGAAAGCTTTTGTTCTTAGAAAGAGATTATTTGTCAATTGAGATGAAGCAAGACCACTCGCCATACAATGCTTTCATTTCCTCTACCTTCCCAGCACTCAGTGCTGTTTGCCCAGGTCTCAGTGCCCCTGGACAACTTGATCAATAGTGAATTAACAATGAAGGGGAAGCTACACCTAAGTTTGTTCAACAGAAAAGCTTGTAAAGCCGGATGGTGGGAGGCACTTCTGGCAAAGGCCAGGTGTGTTAATTACACTTGGCACTACTGATAAGGGCAGTTAAAAAAAAAAAGCAGCAACAGAAGCAGTTCCCTGGAAAAGAAAGGGGAGAGGCAGAGTCACTGGGTGTTGGGAACCTATAGATGGGTGAGGCAGCACAAAGATCAGGAATAAAAGGTATTGTGAGCCTCTGAGGTTGTAATGGCTGAGAAGCATGCACTGCTGGAAGTCTGCCAGACTGTCATTGTGGAAGAGGTATGCGAGGGTCATCTGTCCTAAAGCTGAGTGAAGTATGCGAGGGTCACCTGTCTTAAAGCTGAATGAAGTATGCTCTTCCCATGGACTTCTATGGGCTTTGGATCATGCCCAGGGAACCCAGAAGCCTCTCCCATAGCCTCATGACAAGTGAGTCAGAATGTAATCCATGAGGAGTTGCAGTCTGATTATGCATGACCTCTGGGTGGAGCATGGGGCGATCCCAGCTGGAACCTTTGACTCCCTTCTGAGGCACGTGTATTGTTCGGTTGAGACCATGCAAAGTGTTTGCTTTTGGTTATGATGGAAGGCAGTTGGCATGTGCTTTCCCCACATTGCTGGGGGTTTGCTCACAGCAGAGAACCCAGAGGCAAAAAAGACACAGGAGTATGGGAAGAGGCTGACCCTTGGACACTGCCACTCATGACACTGAAAGCAACAGGTTCTTATGTCAGGGGGAGGACATTCGTGTCAGATAAGGCAGGGCACAGGATAGCCCCGTGCTCTGCATACTTTCTCCTGACATTTTCAGCAAGTTCACCGCAAACCTACAATAACCCTACTTGACCAGCCCTGAGCTCCCATACAGCCTGCTGTTCCACCAACAGAGAGAACACATGCAGAGGCTGGTCAGTACTGCACCCTGGGTAGAGGCAGTGTACAGTACATATTCATTAGCTGGTACTGATGTGAGTGTCAAGTAGCCATTTAAATGCCAGTTTTCAGGACCACAAGCATGAGATGACATTTGTCCCAGCAGTAGCCAACCAGTGGCTACTGCTCCTGCACTGCATGTTGCTGCTGCTCGGCCCTCCCAGCTGCCAGAGTCGCTGCAGGAGAAGTGCAGGGTGAAGGGGGGAAGGGACAAGGGAGGGTTAGACACTCCCCCAGCTCCATCCTGGTGCCTTCACCCCTTTTAGGCAGAACCCCGGGCTCTCTCACCCACCCATTGTTAGACTACTGGACACATGTCCGGCTCTGATGGTGCATCTTGATTCTAACTTGCAAACACCCTGCTATTTCAGTCTTAGGCTTCCCAAGTTCAGCTCTTCAAACAAAACCTGCAATACCCTGTAAAGAACCAGTCCTGACTGAACTAGTATTTTGTCTGGATACTTTACTTTCCCAGTCCAGGTCCCCTCTAGTTCATTTGCTCACCAGTAATAAGATTTAGGAAGCCATGATCTCATTATCCAGTAGGCTTTGTCCAGGTCAGTGAAGCTCTGGGTTCTCAGCAAGTGCTATTCCCTTTTCAGAAGCTACAGTATGTAAAATGGACTGCCCTGCTTTGTAACAATCATTCCATACAGAAGTCTCACCACTTGCACAAATGTTTGATCGGGATAGTTTGGTGCATTTTATGTAATACCTCTTAGTCTGAGCTCTGAGAAAATAACTTGGCTTTGGTTTGAGAACAGACCACTCTTTTTTTTCTTCAAATACCCGAACACTGAGCAGCCTCAAGAATGACAAGAACTGAGCAGCTAATGTGTTTTTGCCCTAAGGTGTAGGTCATCTATGACTGGGGTAAAGGTAGGATTGATAGAGCCTGTCCATATGGAAAGCTTCCCTTGCTGTTCATATTGTAACTGTGCTGTGAATAAATAGAGACTTCAGTCTCCAGTCTTGTCAAGGCTCTACCTTTTGCCAGTGCTAAATTCACTTCAAGGAGAAAAAAAAGGGAGCTGCTAATGGACTCTAATGGAGTTGGAAGCAATTCTCCTGGGAGGAAGACAAGCTGCCTTGGAAACAAAAAGCTTTGAACAGATCACTAGCACTTCCCACAGTTGTTCTTGCTGCTGCTTTCAGACATTCCCTGGGGTCATAGCTTCGGCAAATTATAATGGAATAAAACTTGCAATTCCAGGAGACTGAAATGACACAGCCACCTGGAAGAGGAGGATGGAAAGACAAGTCTCAATGCCACCAGCATGGGAGACACTGGATAACCATGCTTTGCCTCCCTCCCAGACCCCAAGTCTGTCTGTGATAACATTGGTACTTTCTACAGAAAGGAGCTTGTTCTGTAAGAGGCTTCTAGTCAGATAACTATCTTGGCAGCTGAGGATGGCCTTGACCCATGTGACAAACTTGACACACTGGCCTTTTTAATTTTCATCCTGCCATAAGGCTTTTCCAGCACTTTTCTCATGACATTGACCAAACGTGTCATGGGAAAAGGGGGACGCTCAGCATTTATGAGGACAAGATGATTTGTCTTTTGGTTTTGTTTCCTTACATGTTTGTGAAGTAGCATGGGAACACTCTCTCTCCCTTTCCTTGCCTCTTCTGTCCAGAAGTCTAAAGTAACCCATGATCTTATTGCCCATGTAAGCAAGTGTGTCACTAAAAGCCAACCACACCAATACAAAGAAAAGATCTGTTCTAAAGACTTGGATGCAGAACTAATGGCACAGACTACAAAGCACTATTAGAACAACGAATACAGGTCATGGCCTATTTATTTATTCATTTTAATAACAAAAGTGTTGTGCTATTACTTCCTTTCCCATTAAACCAAGTAACACAAATCCATGCCAAGAAAACAGGCTCTAAAATGATCTCAGTGATAAGTGTATGATGTTTGAAGCATGTGCAAAAATAAAGAGTTCTGAACTGGACTATTCAACTGTAGAAGGAACTCCTATAAGACACACTTACAACTTGACTTTGCCAATATGTGCACTCAGGACACCACACGCACATAATTTCTTTCTGGGGAAACAAAGAGACCAGGGAACAAAAAACCACCCCCATATATGATAGATTCTAGTCATGTTGTTTAAGGCACTGCTAGAACATAGTCAGATACCAGGGTGATGGACATGGTATAAAAACACATATAATAACATTTTGCAGAGTTACATGCTGAACTCAACAGTAGTAGGTAAGGTGTAGGCAGATGACTTATGATTCCACTTCTACAGAGTCATACAACCATCACGCCAACACTTTCAACACCTATGCTTAGGCAAGAGTATGGAGGAGTGGAGGCTCCTGAAGACTTACTATCCCCCCTTTAGACCACTGAGATAGAATCCAAAGGCCAGAATGAGTCCAGACATTCAGTGCCTCAGTGGTTGTAGCTTCTGTCAGAGAGCAACAGAGAGAAACTGCTGCTGGCTGCCTAACACCTCAGTGAGGGTACATTTCAATCAGGGTAATGTTCCTAAGCCTTTCTCCAATCAAGCAGTACCCACAAGGAAGTGGGTGGTAGGGTTTTGAGGCACCCTATATTTGCCTTACTCTGGAGGTTGCAACATTGTGGTATTTTATTGGAACTACCCTGCCATGAGTAACTCAACCACATTGCCACCAGGCCCTCCACTTGTATGCATTTTACAGTCATACCCAGAACTAAGTCAACAGTAAGAGAACTAGCAAAATGATGTTCTAAAAAGTGGCTGTCTAACTGGTAGCTTGTGGGGCAAAAATCATAGCTAAAGCATGGCCCAGGCAGCCAGAGATTCTGCAAGGGGGCAAGCAGGAGTGGCATTTACCCCCATGGCTGCCAAAGCTGCTGTGACAGCAAGGCCAGCACCCAGGGGGTTAACACCACCAGTGCAGAATTTTTGGGTCGAGACCACAGGTTGGGGACATCTTCAGCTGGCAGGGAGTGGTCAGCATGTATGGATTAATGCTGCTGCTGCTTGCCCCACCACTAGAGAAGCCCTTCAGTTTGGATCCAGCCCACCAAGCCAAATAAGTTGGACAGCTGTGTTCTAGAAAAGGAGCTTTGAATCTCAAATAGGTTTCAGCTTACTATCAAAAAGTGTTGCCTAGTGTTTAGGCTCTTCTGGAGTCTAAACATGGGATCAAAATAGAACTCTGGGGCCACTTGTACATGTGATGCCCAGATGATGTACACGTGACGAAAATTGCCCTTTGCGTGGCTTAATGGCATCACACTTCACACACACACGAGTTTTTGGTGATTTAAATGAGTTTGCGTTTTCATAAACTAATCCCTATCCCAACGTAATTTAGTTTGCAAAGATGCAACTTGGACCAGTGCAGTTATTAATCTGTCACATGTACATGGTAATTTACTGAATGACATGTGGTTAGCCCCTTTGTCTAAGGGGTGTTGCTACAATTTTTGTGTAATGAGACCCCTTGTCCACCAAGTGTTGCTACAATTTGTTGGGATTTGTGTGTAATGAATGCTTTAAAACAACAGTGGGGAGCCCTGGTGCACAGGGCTTGACCCTGCCTGGTGGTGGCATGTCCAAACTTTGCCCAAACACTACAGGGTGGGAAGAGGGAGTCTTGGTGAATGCTGGTGAAACCAAAACATGCAAGTAGCTGGTGAACGCTACTGCCTGGCACTGAAACTTGCAACACCTGCAGAGGCTAGCTCTTGTGCACCCAGCAAAAATTCCCAGAGCTTGCCTGGAAACACCTGTGAGGAACCCCTGTGCCCTTGCACCTCTAAAACATCCCTTTTTGGCTGGCTGCACTGTAATTGTCCCCCTAATGCCAGGGTTCTAGTCTCAGTTCTTCAAATAGATCACAAACATTTGTGCAGAAACCTCAGAACTAGGAGTCCTGGGTTAGATTCTAGCTCTAGCCAATATGCAGCCTTGAACAAGTCACTTTTCTTCTCTGCTGACTCTTAATTTTGCATTTCTCTAGATATGGGGTAATAAGCCCCCACCTCCTTCCAACATGAGTTAGAGTCAAAAGGCTTCATAATGAATGTCCGTAGAATGCTTTGAGAACCTCATATGAAAGACTAGCAATGCAAAGCAGCATTCTTCTAGCTTTACTTCCCAGCTGTGCCGTCCCATTGCTCTGTTTATTATTCACAGCAATGGAACTAATGCCTGAATCACAACCACTTTGAGCTGCCATTGAAAGCACTCTGAGGACGCCAGAGTTTACATGGCCCAGGGCTGTTTTTAGAATGAGAAGACACTGAGCTCTGCCAATATCTTGCTGTTTCTGGATTTATCTTAACCCTTCGTAGTAACAGAAATGGGTTTAATGGAATCCTTTGCAAGAACCCGAGGTGGTGCAAACATCAAACTGAACTGAAAGGCAAGGTGATTCCTGCTTTAAAATAAAAAAAAAAAAAAAAGTCATATTGTTTCTTCTAAACCAGAAGAAAAGGACACACAGAGCAGAGGAAGATTTTAGAAAGTATGTTTGAAACAATCCCTGAAAAGAAACATGTTCAGGGTCCAACTTGTGTCTAATCTACAAAGGTGCACTGCATCTCTGGTCTCGTATGTTCTTCCCAGCACAGGCTACACTGCAGCATACATTGGTTCCTTCTCATCTTCCTTTGGTGCTCATTTTATCTATGTTGCCCTCTACCTACTGCCTGAAGGATGCCAGTGTGGAGGTGAAATAGAGCTATGGTCTAATGCTGCCCTCTAATGGAAAGTAACCGATAAAGCACATACAAGCATTGTAGGAATCAGTGATCATGACAAGCTGAGATAAAAATGACCAGGCTTGGCTCCTAACACATACCTCGGCCTTCTCATCAGAGTCATGGTCTATACATCCTCTTCTGCTACAGTGATGTAATATTTCTTAAGTCTGAAGTGACATCCCTCCCATCTGGTCTGCCCAGATGACTCTGGACCTCACTTTTCACTTGTATTTCAAGGACTCAGGATTTGAGTCAGCAAAGAATGTGCATGGCCACATCCCCTGTGAAAGCGCTGATCCCAGTGCATGGGGGTGCATGTTCTCACTGCATTACCTTGGATTACCCTATAAATTGGAAGGCTTACTGTACATTTTCCAGGCTGATACAGGACGTTCTGCCTCTGCTGCCCTTTCTCAAACTGTATTGCTATGGAAGGCAATGGACTCCTCCTGCCCCATGTTCTCCATGCACACTGCGCTCACACAAGGATCTCACACAAGCATTTTACTTCAGCCTGAATTTCACGCACAGCTGGGGACTGCGTAGTCAGGAGCATACCTAGAAAACGGTGAAAACTGCTTTCTGTTTAAGGTTATTCCCTTTCATTTATGCTCTGTTTCTCATTCTGGGCTGTTTGCAATTAATGGGGCTAGGGTCCTGTAGACTTAAGCCCTCAGGTGAGGTTCATCATAATCTTTAAGAACACATCCTGTGCCTTCCTGTTTGTGGACAGCATCTATCACCTTGAAGGATCAGCTGAAATGCAAATAATCAATAATACTTCCAGCTGTGCCTTCCCTGGCACTGTCAAGGTTCAGTTCAAATCCTCTCTGCTCTATTAAGTTGCATTAATTAACTCTCCTATGTGTTGAGGTAAACTCTCTACTACATTATGTTTTTTATCAAGGAATAGAAAAGGCCGATGAGGATTAAAACTTCTCCAGCAACATGGCCCAGTGAAGGATTCAGCCTTAGTCTGATAAATGGATCATAATGTTACTACAAACTCAGGACTATGGTATCTCAGTGCACTGCAGAGGTTAAATGGAGACACTTACATGAGGCAGTGGAGCTTTGCTACTTCCATTTGGTAGGAATAGTAGTTTTATTTTTGGCAGCTCTATAGACTTACAGATCTCACTGTGAGGGAAAATTGCTCTGATATTCAGTCTGAATGGTGTGTTTCCTTACCTCCATCCTCTTCTCTCTAGCAATACCCCTTTTACCCTGCTTCAAACAATTCCTTTCTCCCTACGGCCATGTTCCTGTTTGTTATGTCATGCAGCATCTTGATGTATGAGTGCAGAGCTCTGTAAATCAATAATAAATAATATTCAGGCCTTTCAGCTGGCTAGAGACACCAAAACCAGCTTGCCATGTAAGGCAAAAAAGGGGCACTTTGTGTGCAGATGTGCTAGCAGCATGCTTCAACACAACTCATTTGATCTCAAATTCCACCATATTTGCTCTTGCTGGGGCAGGATAGACAGGATTAACTGGTTTTTTTCATGTTAACTTCAAGGGGTGCATTCACCTCTCACCCCCATAGATATGAAGCCTGTGTCAGTGCTATTCTCTTCCCCACCTCCCAGCAGCTGTGAAGTCTGTGTTAGTGTTAAAGGGAATTACACCCTAACTGTAACTGCCTTGTGATGTGCAGCCCATGGAACATGAAGGGATTGCGTGGATTGGTTAGATGAAGGCAGACCCTGTCCCTTGTGAGCAGTTACCACTCCAAGATCTTCTAGGGGTTTGCTTGGACAAAGCATATAAGCCTATGTTGGAAGCCTGCACAAATCTTAAGACAGCATCACCCAGAGTCAGGCGAACATCCTAGTGCCCGCCACAATTGCCCTACAGTCCTGTCATGCCCTGTGGCGTGGGGCACCAAGGGCCTCCGAGTGCTTCCTCCACTAGCTTCTTGCCCTGAGCTATGTGGTAGTCTCACACACCCAGTGGAGCCTCCCCTCCCAGCCTGTGCATCCTGCTGTTCCCCCCTTGTACATAGTGTGTCAAACTTGAGTGTGCCCTGTGGTCTGAGTGTCCTAGTGTTCTCACCTGTGCATAAGCCACCCCAACATCAGCACCTCTGAACCTTTCATGATGCCACATAATCTACCCCCACATTGACCCTGGTTGGTCACCACAAAGTGGGAAGCAAACCCAGCTGCATTACAAACCACTGCTATTGCCTTGTGCTACTCCACTGCAGAAACCTGACTTCAGACAGAATCCTGATTTTCCAGGAACATGTGAAGACAACAGCAGCAAAGGTCAATTCCTGAAACAACGCTTGCTGGATCAACGTGGAGAGCTGCAGCCACAACACTCTGGACTTCAGCTCTTGCCCTATCATACTCAGCAGCAGAGTATTGTGCACCTGTCCAGCAAAGATCATCACATACCTATCTTGTTCACATTCGGCTGAACACAACTATGTGTCATAACTGGAACCTTCCATTAAGCTCCCCTCCCCGGCTCCATCCTTGCAAATATCACTCCTCGACACATCTGTCATCTGATGATGACCTGAGAGTTGGTCGAAACTGTTCGTACTGCACCTTACCTACCACTCGACAATGACCTGTTTAATCCACCCAAGGCCTGCCTTCTTTCACAACACTCCTTATGGAGCAACCTCCCTGACCAGGATCTGCTTGCAGAAGCCCTCTGGATCAAGAAACGGGAATCACAGGAACTCACAAATAAGTTCCTTGTGACAAACTCCGCTCATCAACCTGCTGACTTTGAACTATCACAGTGAGAGTGGTCCCTGCTAAACAGGTTCAGGGCAGGCCAAAGTCCCTGCGCAGCCAATCTTCATCATTGGGGCCTCAGTGATAACCCATTGTGCACTTGTGGAAAGATATAAACAATGCCACACATCACCGAGGAGTGTCCCCTCTACAAAGTAAGAGGTGGATTAATAACTTTGAATCCTCCCCCTCTATGTAACACAGGTCAGGCCGCAGTTGGAGTAACGCGTCCAGTTCTGGGCGCTGCACTTCAGGAGGGACGTGGACAGCATTGAGAGGGTCCAGAGGAGGGCCACTCGCATGATCAGGGGGCAGCAGGGCAGGCCCTACGAGGAGAGGCTATGGGACCTGAACTTGTTCAGCCTCCACAAGAGAAAGCTGAGGGGGGATCTAGTGGCCTGTTACAAAATAGTCGGGGGGAGCAGAAGGCACTGGGGGAGTCCCTGTTCCCCTGAGCACTACCAGGAGAGGCAAGAAATAACAGTCACAAGCTGGCAGAGGGTAGGTTCAGGCTAGATATCAGGAGGCGCTACTTTACTGTCAGGGCGGCTAGGATCTGGAACCAACTTCCAAGGGAAGTGGTGCCGGCTCCTACCCTACGGGTCTTTAAGAGGAGGCTGGATGAACACCTTGCCAGGGTCATTTGACTCCAGTACTCTGTCCTTCCATGGCAGGGGGTCGGACTTGATGATCTGCTCAGGTCCCTTCCAACCCTACAAACTATGAAACTATGAAACTCAGTTAACGAGGAGGCTATTGCTTGGCAACGCAGATTTGCTAAATAGAATAAAATACTGTACTGCAGAGTGTGCACGTCCAGTATCAGTTCATGCCAAGAGACTAGAATCAGTTCTAAATGACAGCTGTCTTGAAATAACACGAGGTCTAAAGCCAACAGTAAAGGATAGCCCATACTTACTGGCTGGCATTGCACCACCTGATATCAGAAGAAAGGTAGCAAGCCAAAAAGAAAAATCACAGCAGATGGAAGACCCCAGGCATCAACTCTGTAGTCACAAAGTAACTGGTTTAAAACATGAAAGAGTTTTGTGACCAGTGTTGCACCATTGGACTGAGGTTATGGAAGGAAAGATTATGTACAATCAGATGCTCTGAAATGGACCTGGAACCCCAGGACCTTCCCAGAGGGGCCGGTCTGGACTGGCTAATATGGCGATGCCTGAATTTTCTGTGCAGGTCAACTGGAAGATCAAAAACAAACATGATCAAATGGGGCTAATCTAACATATATGTTGTGAGTGCTGTGAAGTGCAGACTATGGGGCACCTACTTGTTTGCCAGCTCCTTGGTGAGACCTGTGTGGAGGAGCTTGCTGCAGCAATGCAAAAGCCACTTGTGCACAATACTGGAAAAAACATCTACTTTATAACAGACAAGGTTCTTTGGGTGAATCTGATATCTTTTATTAGACCAACTTAAATAGTTGGAGAACAATTTTTAAGCAAGCTTTTGGGTTCAAAAACCCTTTATCAGGCTAAGAAAGTTTCTGCAGTTGGTGTGTGCTCTTCCTGGATGGAATGAAAAGTAAAGAAACCAGAGGCTGGGCTGGTATGTATGCAAAACAGGTAGTCAGTGAAGATGTAAATTGAAGAGTCCATGGGTGAAAGACAGGCTGGGTGGTGGGGGGAGAGAGAAGGGGGATGTATAGTGGAGAGGTACCTGGGAAGTCAGCTGTCAGGCAGGTTATAATGTGTCATAAATCCAACGTCTATATTTAGTCCATGATTGTTTGTGTCCAGGAGGTTGATGAAGTGGAGTTCATAGGCTTGTCTCTGGGAAGTGTTTTGTAAGTTTCCTTTGAGGATCAGGACTGAGAGATTGGCGAGAGAGTGGTTTTCTTGTGAGAAATGTGCCCCCACAGGTAATTGGGGATTCTTGTCTTTGATAGGTTTCCCGTGTACGTTCATTCTGGTGCACGGGTGTTGTTTGGTCTCTCCTACATATTTTCCATCAGGGCATTTGGTGCACTGGATGAGATATATTACATTTCTAGAGGTGCAGCTGTAAGATCCACGAATGCTGATGGCTCTGTTGTGGGGTGTAGTGATTGTGGGGGCAGTGGAGGTGTTGGCAGGTTTTGCATTTCTTGTCATGGCATAGTCTGGATTCATTTGGTGTGTTCTGGGTCTGAGGAAGTTTGCTTCTGGTGATGAGGTTGGCAAGGTTCGGTGCTTGTTTGAAAGCTAGGATGGGTGGCTCTGGGAAGATCCCTTTAAGAATAGTGTCGCTTTCTAGTCTGGGTTGCAATTGTTTGAGAATTTTCCACATGGGTTTGAGGGAGGAGTGATATGTCATAACCAGCAGTGTGCGATTTGTCAGGGTTTTATAACAAGGTCACAAGAAGACCTTGGCAGGGCCACACCATTTTTGCTTTCCTACAGGCTGCGCCACGGGTCCCCAAACCTATCGTCTGCCTCAGGCACTTTTTTCTTGAAACTTGTGTCCATGGCAAAATCAGTTCCCAATTCTATGGACTGAGCAGAGCTCAGTTGTTCACGACCATGGTGCTACCACCAGCGAGTGCCCTCCCAGACCTTCAGACACCCCCACATCCATGGCAGGCATCCTGCGTGTAGGCCCCAGGCCTGAAGGCCCCCAAGTCTCACCTGCCCCAAGCCAAAGGATCAAGTGAGAGGGAGAGTGCAGAGGCTGGAGCAACCCCCCCAGCTCAGGGCTGGCTCCCAACCCCTGCCGCCCTGAGCTGCTGGACGCTCCCCAAAGCTGCCCTGTGTCCCAGCTCCAGCCCCACTCCTCCCATCTCAAGCTGTGGGAGCCCCCCAGCCACTGCTGCCCCAGCTGCAGCGAGCGCCTCCCCGCGTCCTGCCACGTCTTAAATATGAAATGAGCGTATTGGAAACTCAAAGTTGTGGTATTTGCTGAAAAAATTGCTCACTGAAAATATATGTAAGTAAGCACGCAAGTAAGTCTGTACATGCGTCTTATTCTTATTTACTGCCTACGGCTCACCGCAACGCGGCAGCGGGTCACCATCCCCACAGGCGAAGCCTTTCTTTTATTTCGAGACACGCGGCAAGCCCCCAAAGTCAGGTAAAGCCTCCTGAGGCGTTGCACATGCCGCACTGAAGAGTCGCCTCACAAAAGACCGCATACCGCGCGCGGTTCCGCTACTACTCATCGACGAGCCCGCCCACATCTCGCTCGAGCCCAGCACCTCCCGCGCAGCCCCGGAGCATTCCAACTGCACCCCCCAGCTCGCCTGGCTCAGGGTGACGTCGAACGAGCCTCCCCCCGCCCTCGGGAACGAGAATGGTGCGTCCCAGTCACGTGACTTTGTTGTGACGGCTCCAGCCCGCCCCCAGCAGCCAACGGCGTCCCGACTCCCGCGCCCGGCCCGGGCCGCCACTGAGTCATCTGAGTCCGCGCGCGGCTGCCCCGGCGCCGCCACGTGCTGGGGGTTGGGATGGAGACCAAGGGCGGCCACGCCCCTGCAGGTGGGAGGGGCTGGGGGCGGGGCTGTTGGAACCCCAGGTGGTTCGTGCGGCCCCGGGGGGGCAACGCGTGTCCCCGGGGCGGGGCCGGGCCGCTGGTCACCGGTCACCAACGGCCTTTTCCAAAGGCTTCGCCGCCTGCCGCCCCCTCCCCGTTACCTTAGCCCCACTGATAGGTGCTGCGGTCCCCAACGCCACCTCAGCCCCCCGTGGCGGCCCGGCCTTGGCTGTGTGGCGGGTCCCCATGCCTGAGGCGGCGCTTCCCTGCAGGCTCCTGTGGGTGGAGGCGGCAGTTCGGGTCCCCATACCTGACCCGGCCGCCAGGGCCGGACTCCCCGTGTGTCTGGGCGGATAGGACTTTTTAGCTGCGTCTAGGTTCTGCCCGCTCAAAGGCCCGTGGCGCGGCGTGTCCGTGGGGTCGTGGCCAACGGGAGTTGAAGGCTCTGGCATGCTGGCGCTGTGACTCCCAGCAGGGCCCCGTGGCTACCTCGAGATCCTTTCACACCATGCTGCGTTAGCACTGTTGGATGCACGAGTCGTGCTTCATGAGATAGATCCAGAGATTTCAAATCGCAGCCCACAGTGCTCAAAACATCCTGCTCTGTTGTGGGCTGAGTTGTTTGCAGCAGAAAAGAATTGCTCTGTTATTTTTTTCTGTAGTCAAAAAACCAAGCTAAAACTAAGAGCTGGCATTTCTGAGGTGTCTTTAATATAAAAAGGTTGGGAACCACAGTGCTTGAATAGTTCAGACTCTGCCTAGAGACATGGGAGGTGTGATCCAGGGTGCAGCTCTGTCCCAGGCCGCCCGTGTGAATTTGCCCGGATCAGAGTGAGGATGATGGTCCCTCCTTTCCCTTGCCCTTGTCTCTGGTCTGTTTGGACCACAGGGGCTCTGAGGCAGGTGCTGTCTTTGCTTACTGTGTTCAGTGCCCCACACACTGGGAGCCACTGGATCAGATGCACAGCTGAAATTCAAATAAAAGTAATACCCTGAGCCTCCTGCATGAGCTCAGCAATTTTACTGACTAGCAGTGAGAAATGTTATGTGCAGCATGATAAGTTACACAAGTACTAGGGTTGCCCAGACGGCTGAAATGCTTTTCAAAGAATCAGTATAGCCGGTTTAATCTGTCTTCCCACTTGTTTTCTTGCTAGAAATCTTCCCTTTCTTGCAAGCATATCTTGGTTTATTATTGTCAAATCACTTGAGCATTGGTAGTTTCTAGAAGGAAGAAGGCAAGGTGGATTTGCACCTTGTAGACTAAATCAGACAGTAAGCTTTTGTAAGGAACAAATTACTTCAGATATGATGAAGGGACTGCAGAAGGCAGAGCTTCGAAACAAGGCAATGATTTGAATACAAATGGCCTTGTTATGTGGTAATTTTGGGCAGCTCCTAGAGCTCTTTACCCTTGGATTGTCTGCACATTAACATCTGAAACTGGTTTTAAGCACTGGTTATGTGGATCAAAATTAATTCTCCAGGGCAGGATTATCTCTGATCCATGCTACCCAGCTTGTGTTGCACTAAGCTGCAGCCATGCTAGGCTACACCTTCATGTAAACACCCAACCAGTCTCCCCTTTTCCTGCTGTCCTGGATCAGGCCCACTGCCTGTCCCCAGCACCCCAGATCCCTGCTCACTGCCCATTCCCCCACCCTACCCCATTCCCTACTTGCTTGTGGCTGCCTGCACTGTTTGTCCCGGTGAAGCAGGCAAGGAAGAGTTAAACTACCTGTCCAGTGATGACTGCTGCTGCTGCTGCTGCCTGGGCCAGAAGAGCAGCAGCCCTGCAACAGTGTGGGTGTGTGTGGGGGGGAGACAGGTTAACCCTTCCCTGCCTGTTCCCCTTAATCAGACAGTGCTGGCAGCCACAAGTAAGTAATGCCCCGTGGGGTGGAGGGAGGCAGTAGGGAGCCCAGGGCTGGGGGGAGCAGGGAACAGGGGGATGGGGAGTTCTTGCCTTTCAGTTCTCCTGGCCTGATTGTGTGACTGCCCCTAGCTAGCACTAACACCGATCAACATTTATGTCACTCATAGTGTGTCACAAGGCCCTTAAGGGGGCACTGCTGAGAGTCAGAGGTGGGTAGAAAGAAGAGAGGAAATAAACAAAGCAGTTAACCCATTGAGGGGAATGAAAGCTAATCCAGATAATGGGTTATGAATCCATAGTCTTGGTTTAGACCTATGGGCAATATCCATCTGGCCTGTGGCATCAACAGAGGCTGAAGCGGCAGGGGATGCTGGGCAGAAGCAGCCCTGCCCACTTGGCACTGTGCGGCAGTCTGGTAGATGAAGTACAACCCTGCAGCGTTGGGCCGGTGAGGCTGC
>NW_017728944.1:3058682-3077018 GCF_001723895.1 Crocodylus porosus
TGTGTTGGGGGGAGGGAGGTTTCAAGAAGGGGGGTATTCCCCCCTCCCCATGTAGTCCTGCTCCATAGGAATGCAAATGCCACAGTTCCGCTTCCAGTACAGCATTCCTGCTTGCTGGCGTCAGGCAAGCCCAGCAGCGGGCAGTGTGGGATGTTGTGGGGGGTGAGGAGTAGCAGAGATAAGCTATGGCCCCAGGTGGACTCATGCTCCCACTGCTGTTCTGGCACTGGCCTTGGACCGGCTGTGGGGAGCTGGTGTGCATGCGCATGCTCCCTCAACAGCTCGCTGAAATTCAATAAGTGGCCCTCCAGCTCAAATAATTGCCGACCCCTGGTTTAGACCATACTTAACACGGTTCAGTCTGTGGATGATTTCTTTTTTCTGCAGTTTCCCATTCAAGCTGTGTTTTAAAGTTTTGTTGTCTAAGAACAGTTACTTTGAGGTCAATAATGGAATGTCCTAGGATGTTTAAGTGTCCTGCCACAGACTTTTATGTCCTTCTAAAACTGATGTCAAATCTATGTTCATTAATTTTTTCACATAGAGATCACTCAGTTTGTCCAATGTAGACAGTAGAGGAGCACTGTATACAAGTTATGGCATATGTGATTCTGGTTGAGGAGCAAGTGAATGAACCTCTGAGTCTGTTAAAATAAACTTTCTGTGTTGTTTGATCCAGTGATGATGTGGTCTGTGTTGATGTGGGGGACATAGCTGGCATCTGGGTCCAGAGTAAGGTCTGGGGCCTTGGTGAGAATAGGAGTTAGGTAGTTTGTTGCTGGAAAGACTCTGTTAGAGGTTGGGGGGCTGTCTGTAAGCCAGGACAGGTTTGTCCCTTATGGCTACCTTGAGATGGTAATCATTTTCCATGGGGGAATTGGAGGTCATTAATGATGTGTCCCAGGTGTTCAAGCTGGGGGCTGTAGCTGACAACCAAAGGGCTTACATTGTCCTTGTCATGAGGTTGGTATTGTAGCAGGTTGAACTGGGATCTGAGTCTGGCTCTGTTAATTTGAGTGGCTACAGTTTTAGGAAATGTAGGAGGCAGAAGCATAGGAATCTTTTCGTTGGATCCTTAAGGTCTGCATCCCAGTCAGTGGGATCAGAGCAGATACGGTTGTGACTTAGAGCTTGGCTAAAGATGGTGGATTTAACCTATAGGGAATTTTGCAGGTTTGTTTAAGTTAGTAGAATTTAAGGTTAATACTCCAAAACTGAGCCCAAATCCATTACCTTCCTTGGAAGTGGCTGTATAAGGCAAATATGGTTTCTCTTTAATTCTATTGTTTATTGAAAATGGGAGCAAAATTTGTTGTTTCTCTGTGCTGGTAGTGCAGCACAGAGGGTTCGTGGGTTACATGGAAGGGGTACGCTGATTTTAGTAGGCTTCATCCTAGATCTACTAATTGCCTGAGATGCAGAGGTCAAGCTGTTACAAGAGGACACTACTAATCAGGTATTAACTGAATCTCAGCCTCTCTGGTAGAATTCAGCATTGGTGTTCTTGTAATCATGGTTTTGAAAGCTCTTTAAAAGCCTCATCACTATGTAGAAAGCTTAGGCATTCTGCAGACCTATAACACCGATGTGGATTATTCTTGTAATTAATAGACAAGCATGTGAATCTTTTTCATCTGGCTGCTGCTTTGTCTGTCTGATAGGGATTTCAAACTCTTTTTATTATTTTATATTTCACTTGCATCTAGAGGCTCCAACATGCTAGACACTGTACAAACACACAATCTCTTTCTCAAAGAGTTTTACTATCTAGACTCTCAGTGCATGAGAAGAAACAAGTATTAATAACCTTGATGTATAGGTGAGGATTGAGGTCCAGGGGTATTAAGGAATTTACCATAGGTCACACAATGAGGTTTTGGCAGAGCTGCAAATTAAATCCAGACTTCCTGAGTCCCAGGCTAGTGTTTCAACACTAAGTGGAGCCTTTCTTTTAACTTTTTATTTCTTTAGATCACAAAGTGAAGAAACTATTGTGGCTTCTTGAGATGCAGTGATAGTCTACTGGTTCATAAATCCACCTGAAAACAGGCAAGACCCTTGCCTGGGATGCTAAGCAATGAGTGGCCTCGTGAGAGTTGTGCACAGGGTTAACATTATTTAGTTAAAGCTTCCATGTAGCGGAGTATGGGAAGTTCCATGCTTCTATACAGCTTCTTCACTTGTCTCAGAGCACTAGTGAAATGTTTCTCAGCCTTGACTTCCTCTTTCTTACAGAGCAGACACTAGCCAATATATTCAAAAGCACCAAAATTACTTGAAAACTGAAGTCCTGAAAACCTGTACACTTTGTTGCTTAATGTAGGCATGAAAAGCTAGTAGTTTAAGCAGAGAGCTTCACCAAACCAAACACTACTTCCATTTGGAAAGGCTTCTAGAAAGAATTGGCACCATCTCCCTTCTCCCTGCCCTGCACTGACTACAAGTGCCTATTAAAACTGGAAACTAAATGCCTTTACATATTGACTTTCTAGTGAAAGCTGGAGGGATGCGCATTGTCCAGAAGCATCACAGCAGCGGAGAGCATCTGAGCCAAGAGAGAGACAAAGATGCCAAAGACTGGGAATGTGACAGGTAAGGGGCAGAATGGCCTTTCTCTTGGGTCTTTTATAGCAACTGCTCTTTCGAACAAGATCGGAAGTTCAGTTAGGACTGTCTTGAAGGCTTATTTTTTCTAAAACAGAAAACTTCAGGAGCCAATTAGGGACTTTTTTCAGCTTCAGCAGAGATAAAGAATGCATCAGAGACGAACTGGGTCTTTGAATCCTTAGTGCTATCTGGAGTCCTACAGTTGTAGTTTGTCTTGTAATAGCAATGCCTATCCTAGACAGTCCGACCAACTTCAGTGCACTTTATAAACCTTCCCGAACGCTTAGTAGATTGTGACAGGCCACGTGCTCAATGTATGATTCTGCCATACCAACACACCAAGAGGATCCTCCTCCACATGGTTCCCATCTTTCATTTCAATCACATCCTCCCCAAGATGCCTCCTAATCTTCATAGTTTGTCAAAAACACTCAAGCGTTCCTGCTCTGGAGGAGTGTGAGTATCATATGGCAAAACCAAGTTTGCAACGGTCCTGCTGTCTGTGGAGTAGATTGGTGTTTCCTTTGACGAAACACTGTCCGTATGAGGAGGTTTGCACACAGTAAACAAGGGTATGAACATACTGTCTACCAGATTCAACACTTGGTCCCTGCATAGACCCTATGAGCGTGCACTAGTTCACTCTGCTGTGCAAGTGGAGTAAACTGCCTCGTGCTTAGTGCCCATGAAGAATGTCTGCTCGAGGAGTTAGTGTGCAGTAAATTCACTGCTTAGTTTACTATGCATTAACTTTCCTGTGTATAAACAAGCCCTACGATGGAGAAGAGAATTGAGACTCCAGGTTCTGGCATGATTGGAAGAGCTACCTGGCACAGGATAGAACATTGTTTAATAGTTTCTGCAGGCTGCAGGGATGAAACATTTTTTCATAGTCACTTACTGGCTTTAAAGGAGGGCGTGGATTGTGCTTTCTCTGTGTCTTACTCAAATAAGCATAGAGCAAGGTCTGGTAAGGTTTAGGGGAGGACAGTATCTTATTTCCTGAGATTATTTACATTTTGGGTTGTAATTTCCCCTGTGCGTGGGATGACTGGTTTTGTGGAGTCTGTACTATACAGGTGTGATCATGTGTGTCTGTCTGTTGAATGACCCTTCAAGATGGCACAACTTGTACCTCATTAACCTTCTCCAAAGAGGTATCTTTTCCTCTCTCAAAAAATTGTTGTGTTCGTATTTGCTTTTGGTAGTGGGCCATGGAGCCATATCTCAAACCCTTCTAAATACCCAGAGGTGCAATGAAGTACATTTTAGAAGGCCCAGTGGGTAATAGCTGTTAAGATTTCACTTGACTTGTAGAGATCTACATGTTTCTGTCTCCGAGGAAAAACAAATCTGGCAGAAATTATTCCAATTACTTGTAACTAGAGTCCTGCCTGAGAAAGAGGCACTTAACGCCAATGAGAGACTGCGGGACCTGAACCTGTTCAGCCTTCACAAGAGAAGGCTATGGGGGGATCTGGTGACCGTCTATAAACTCACTAGGGGGGACGAGAAGGGTTTGGGAGAGACCTTGTTTCCCCTAGCGCCCCCTGGCATAACAAGGAATAACGGCCATAAGTTGTTGGAGAGTAGGTTTAGATAGACATCCGTAAGAACTACTTCACTGTTAGGGCGGCTGGGATCTGGAACCAACTTCCAAGGGAAGTGGTGCTGGCTCCTACCCTGGGGGTCTTTAAGAGGAGGCTTGATGCCTACCTAGCTGGGATCATTTGAGCCCAGTTTTTTCTTCTGCCTAGGCAGGGAGTCGGACTTGAAGATCTACAAGGTCCCTTCCGACCCTACTTCTATGATTCTATGAACGCTGGATTGGATGTACATCTATACTTTAAATGTAGTGATACAGGTGACTGCCAGCAGTAATGTTTGTAAAATGCTTCAGTGCAAGGAGGACAAGACTTTCTTACTGAGTTAGCTCAGCCTAAAAATCATCTTGGTGGTAAACATTGGCATTCAGTATTCTCTCAGTGAATTAACCTCTCACCCTTTAATCCAGATAGAAAAAAAATTAAAAAGTTGAATGAATAAATATTCTGCCCAGCAACCTATCTTGTGTTTGAAGTTACTTGCCTGGTTGGAAAATTAGTTGGCTTTCATTTTAATTACTTACTTTCCAAACCCTCAACAGATACTTTAGACATGAGTGGGAGCATAAATGAGTTACCAAACTTGCAGTAAGTCAGTTTTGCTGCAAACTCCCGTCTCTTATAGCATTCAAGTTCTATACAGCAGCGAGCATTTACATTCCTGTAGCCCTCTCTTGGACTGGAGGTCTCCTTTAGAATGACCCAGGCCCTAGCAGTTCCCCTACAGTGAACTCTTTTATAAAAAATGCCATCTCCATCAATAAGAGTTGTCTGCTCACTCTGGGACTGATATAAAACAATGCTGCCCTTTCAGAAGAAATTGTATTTGTTACCCAGGTTGAAGAATGCCTTGTCTTCTCGTTCCAGTAAATTCAGCAAAAAAACCATTTTTTTCACACAGGTCAGGAAAACTCACTGAGATTAAGCTGTTTTGAGCAGAGATGTGGGTTTTTAATGTTTATTTTGTCCCAAGTCTTGTCTTGCTTTTGTCTTGATTATTTTATGACTTTTCATCTTGGCAGTCAGGCTTAAGTGGCTTCTGCTGCTTTAGGATAGGTTAGTAACCACAGGAACAGGGGGAGCAGTTGGTCAATTTGTGCAAGAAGATAAGCATAAGCTTTTGGAAGTGGAGAAGCGACAAAGTCTGAATCTTTGACTCTATTACATGTACCTACATTATGCTACAGCTTTATTGCTGTAAGCACCCATGTAGGTGGCAGCACAGCGGGGGTGACCTTTTCGAAACATATTTTTACTTTCTGGGATGTGTGAGGAAACATTTCTTGACAATACAGTTGGCACAAATATTTTTTGAAAGGGTTTGCAGGGTGGAGTGTGCACTATAGGCAATATCCTTTCAGGTAATAATAGGAGATGCGGTAGTAAAGAATGAATGCGGTTTTTTTGTTTTTATTCATTTAACCTCATCAAAAAGCTACTGACTGAAGGCATCTCTTCTATGCAAACAGGAGAGGCAGTGTCAAAGGTCACCCACATGGAACAGGGGGTTTTTGGTGTGCAGCAAACAAGTTTTACGGGGAAATTATGATATGAATTATTTTGTTGGTTAACTCATGAAGTATGGAATCAGCCCTTTTCATTTCCTGAATAAGGGAATTTGTTTGAAGGTAAAGGGTATAGAGCAGGGGTTGACAACATGTGGCCAGCGGGCCACATCTGCTTGTGCAGCCTGGGGTTTTTAGCAGTGTTCCAGCAGCAGGGGACTTTACCTACACCAGAGCCAGTGAGTGGAGGGTGGGGGAAGGGTGTTGCTGGTGCCATGGCAGCAAGAAGCAGAAGCATTGGCCTACCTCAAACCTGAGCCGGATTGTTCAAGCCTGCTGCTGCAGAGAACCTTGCCAACTGCTTGTCTAGTGTATTACTGCCCCAGCTGTTTGAAGGTATTGGGAAAATATTGCAATCCATTAATTGGAGAACATTGTAACTTAAGTATGAAATATAGTGACTGCAGCTGAAGTTAAAATCTCGCTGTTGGTCTCTGATAAGTGTGAGGATAATTTAACTTCTTATCTGCATGCTTGATAAGAAATGCAACTGTAGATACCACAAAGTCTGTGTGAGATTTTAACAGCTGGTTCCTGAAATAAGCATATTTGTTAATTAGCGATCAACTGTTAGAATCTGTAACATGGGAATTGCTACCATATCAGTAGTCTGTCTAGTCTGGCATCTTGTCTCAGAGAGTGGACTTTGGGGAAGGTGCTAGAAATTCTTTAATGGGCGGTAAAGGAATAGTCTACCCATAAAAGTTTCTTCTTTTTTGTCAACAATAATCACCTTTATGCTCTTACAGCATGAGGGCTTCTATCCCTGCCTAGTATGTTTTAAAATATTTTCTGATGTACCTTTGAATGTTCCAATCTGTATGAAAACATCTAGTTCTTTAAGTCCTACAATGAGGTCTTGGCTTAAGTAACGCTGACTCTGGGCATGTCTACACATGCAGTTAATGAGAATGAATAAACGCTGGCACAGTTTGTATTGGAGTTTGTTGCTCCTGGGCATGCCATTTGCACATGCATCCAGAACTGCAGCACATAGAGCTGGGGCAGTACAGCCGTGGCTGGCAGAGGGTCCTGGAGGTCAGCCTGCCAGCCTGGGACTTCTGTGACCTGGTTCAGCATGCTGTGGAGGGGCTGGATGCAGCATGGGGATGCTTGGGTGTGAGGCTAGCTGGTAGGCAGCCCCCACACTGAAGCACCCTCATGTTCCAATTAACCCTGTCAGCATCTACACATGTATGGCAGCACACTAAATAAAGCTGCTGTACTTGTGTTGCCAACTACTATCCTACAACAGTATTTATTAGTTTACTGTGCCCTAATAGGGACTCATATGTAGATGCTGAGACTAGACTGCAGAGATAATTAGGTAACTGCACCCACAGAGTCCCACTGAATAATTTTAGGGACTTCCCCTCTCCCAGCAGATTTCTTTTGATAAGTTTTAAATCTGACATTTGAAGTTTGCTAAGTGGCTCTTGTATAACTCTGTTGCTTCGTGTTTTGATCATCTCTTCCCAGTCTCTGCTCTTTTTATATGGAAGTATCTTTGGACCGTGTTACTTGTCTCTTAATCCATTTAACTTCTTTTCTGAGGTAGAATGGCCAGAGCAGAAAATGCAATCCCAGAGGAAGGTGTCCTGTTGCTTGGCCTTCATAATAAAAATTGTTGCTGCTTGTCATCCCATTCTGCCTGTAGAAACTGGGATGATAAGTCCTTGTTTCAAATAATGCCGGGAGAAGCATTTGACTTAACAGGATATTTGTTTGTATATATAGAAATGTAGGGGAACATTCAAAGCAGCATGAACATTCAAAGCTGCGTGAGGCTGCCCAAGTACAAGTTGCAGAACTGATATCCTACATGATGCTATAGAAAACCTTATTCTTCTCTATATTTGCTCAGAGAGTAAAAACCCTTACATCATAGAGGACACTTTTACAATAAAGCTCCATTGACACACAAGAACTTTAGATTTCTAGTTGTTAATTCCCACCCCCACCCAGCAGTCACCAACAGAAACTACATTTTGATAGCTGTAAGAGTCTGCTTTCAGGTGAAGAAGCTTGATAAAACAAATGAACTCTTAAAAACAGTGATGCTTTTTTTTTCCTGGAGGTTTTGTACTAGTGAGAGAAAATAATAAAAAAACAGAATTGGTTGAAATTTTCAAAGCTGTGTAGTGGGTTTGGGCTCACCATTTATCAGAAGGTGTGTAAGAGCTTTTCTTCATGGGGACACTCAAGGTAGTGAATCCAGAATGTGTTTTACATTCTAAAGTGGATGGGTTAAATTACATCAAACCTCTGTGTGGGCACTCTTTAAAATTATAGTGGCCTTCATTTAGTTTTATTTTAATTCACTTCCTAAGTGAGAGAATTGGCATCAGGTTAAATCAGATTAAGACCATTATAAACCTGAAGAAGACTCTTTGCACAGAGTTGGATTTAGTTAAACCATAGATCAATATAATTAATTCACTTTGAATTCAGTTAACTTACTTCCCTAGTTGTTCACACAAAGATAGTCCATATATCCCTAGCCTTGTTGTGAATCCCTAGGCTTGTTGTAAAAATTGGAACTTGCTAAATGGAAACAAAATATTCCATTGAAGTTTTTTGAGGGGGGGAGGTGTTGTGAAATCTTTTATTGGGCAACATGCTCTAAATGATATAGTTGGTCCAGTAGAAAATGTCTTAAAAAAGCCTTGCTTTTCACTATTTTCCACAAGGTGTCAGTATCTCTTTGAGATTTGTCAGTATTTCTTTGGAAGGCTTGTGGGCTTTTTCTGCCCAGGCCTTCACAATGAGATCTGGTGTTTGCTTGGACACACCCTTATTCACGAGTTAGTGCCTCTGGATCCCTTCAGTCATCTAATACAAGAGATAGAAGGCACTAGGCAGGTACATTGTGCTGCAGTGTGCTATAAAGAGGGTGCACTTTAGGAAGTCTGAAACAAGGTCTGAAGCCATAAGTTGACTATAGATCTTGTGTGATGAACAGAACAATTGCGAGAGTGCATGAGTTTCTATGCTAGACCAAGGAACCACCAGTTACTGCTTGATGTGCATTGCTGTATATGTTTCTGAGACCAGGCACAATGTTCTCTGCATTTATATCCTGTTTCTAAACTTACTTCTGGTTCCTGTTTTTGTGCAGCGTTATGCCTATTGTGGCAGACTTCACATTTGCTGGTTTATCTTACATATAACTTTACTATTGTGCTTAAAGTATATCCAGTGACTTACATTTTTCAGCTGCTGTGTAGCCCACTTGGTGAGCTCATTGTTTTCCTTTTAGAGGCTCCCTTTCTTTCTAGAAGGCAAAGGGTTTGTGTGTGTTTGTGCAAAAGGCAATCAGAGTATTTGCCTTGTAGCTTGTAGTGGATTGAGCACTTTTTCAGCCAATTGGCATTTACAAACCATTGCCTAGTATTGCAGCATCATTCCAATATGCTGACCTAACTGTTCAAATTAATTATCACTGTTCCAAGATGATAATTTGATTTTTGCAAAGTTGAACAGCCCCTTCTGTGTTGCTGGAGGTACGGTCTAGTTATGTGGGTCTGTGCAATGTTTTCACTTAACTTTATGACAGCTCCCACACGTTGAGGCAGTGTTAAAGCCACTGTCATTTGAAGGTGCACTTAGTGCACTCTTCTCTTGGTAGAGGTAACTGGTAACAGCCTGGCCTGGCTTGTGGTACAATGCATGCCTCAACTCAAGCTTGTTGAGATCTTCTCCACGGTCCCTGAAGGAAACTATCCTATCAGGTGTTTAGTGGCTGCTGAAGTCATGAGTTTCTTGATAAAGGAGTGCCTTTCGTGTTCCACGTGCAAGATTCTATGGCCTCTGTTTTGTAGGACATCAAAGTAGGTTATAGTGGTTTCTCTTGGCTTTAAAAAAAAAAAATATATATATATATATATATATTCGTGATGGTATTACTCTTCGTGGCAGTGGTACATGTAAGCCTCTCCACCCTGTCAAGGTGGCAGTCCATGGAGAGGACTTAACATTGGAAAAACAAAGGTGCTTCACCAGCCTGGTGCTGGCTAATCAACTCCCTTGGCAAAGATCTTCATTGAATTGAGAATGTTGAGCACTTTGCATATGTGGGCAGCCATTTCTCAAAGAAGCCCAACATTGACAAAGAGATTCAGTACAGGATCCAAAGTGCCAGCTCTGCCTTTGGAAGACTGAATCATCATGTGTTCAATGGTCATGACATCAGGACTCGAACAAAGTTCCTATTTATATAAGGTTGTGGTAATCCCAACTCTTCTATATGGCTGTGAAGCTTGGGTAACCTACAGGGATCACCTGAAAAGCCTGAAACACCATCACCAGCACTACCTCCAGAAGATTCTTGGCTTAAAGTGGGGGGATCATCACACAAATGTCAGTGTCCTCACCAGCATGAAAGTGTTGGTTATTCAACATCAGTTGCAGTGGACATTGCATGCGCATGACTGATGTATGTATACCAAAACAATTGTTGTACTGCCAACTCAGCCAAGGACAAGGGACATGCCAGTACCAGAGGGAACGCTTCAAGGCAGACATTAAGTATGGCATTGACACCACAAATTGGGAAAACCTAGCTCAGGATAGGGCTACATGGTGATGCCTCCTTGTGAGAGAAGGCACATCTTAGAGAAGGTTGTCTCATCCTGGAGGCAGAAAAACAATAGAAACAGAAGAAAGGAAACAAGAAATCTGTGGTTGGACCCTCCCTTTAACCACCACCTGTGGTATTTGCCAGAGGTTCTGTGACTAGGATCAGCCATCAACGGATTCATCTACAACCCTTTACTTGACCTGTGGGAGTGATCATCCTTGATTGCCTGTGAGGGATCACCACTGCTGCTGACTACAGCTGTGACTGCTGCTGATGGGCTCCCTGCAAAGTCAGTCCTCTGGAGAGAAGAAGCAAAAGCCATAAGGAAATGTTAATATACCAGAGGTCAGTTTCTGGAGTGGTAGAATGCAGAGAAGTGGAAGAGACACGAGGATATGGGAGTTAGGGGAGCAGTGTATGAAACCTTCCCAGCTCCTGATAAGGAGCTCCCTGGAGTTGGCATGTTCAGACAGTCCCAGCCTTTACTGGGGAAAAGAGCAGATGTGGGTTAACAGCAGTTCCTTGCCTAGGTGAGGCTTCTTAAACCCAAGTCTTGAAAGATGCAGCTTCACATCTTCCTTGGCCACAAAGGTGATGGCTATGAGACTAGGCCTGGTGGGAATGGCTTGGTAGTAACCAGATATAATGGGACAGATGCATCTGTTTGTGAGGTTGGTCTGCCATCTTCTGCTTGCTTGCATGGCAGATGAGTACATCAGGTCCATATGTGATCACTGCAGTCTGCATAATAACCTAAAATGGGATGCTAAACTAGGGCCTGCTTTTGAGGGTTTTTTTATATTGCTTGCTATTTATGCACTTTCAAATGATCTTCAGTCTTTAAATAAATCATTTTTTGAGCCTACAAATCTCTGGTTTCTACAAGCAGTGGGGCTCACTTCCAGGTGTGGTCAGATATGCATCAGAAGCACCTGGAGCTGAATAAGTGGTAGAGAATTCAGTTATCTGATTGTTTGCTAGCACCCTTACAGTCCTTTTTAAAGAGGCTGTGAAATCTGTTAGCTAGTGCAGTACTATTTTGTAAGACCAAATCTCTCTTCTACCTGTGGTTTAGGGTTATGGAGTGTAGGCGTTTCTAGATACTCAAGGCATCTGTGAGAATGTTATATCTCTGAGGAGCATTCAGTCTAGCGAAGCGTAATAACATCTTCAAAGGACTCTTGCGTTTCTCATGGCAAAAGAACAGAACTGTGGTGCAGGAGGCAGTACTTGTTTTCAGCTGTTGTTGAAGTCTTTGTTTTAGTCATTCAGAGTGAGAGACTGTTTTTTCCCTAGTCCTCATCTTTTCCTCCTCCCCAACACCTGTATGTCACAGTAGAGATTCTTTTCTTCTTTGGCATGACCAAAAGCTAGAAAATAATGTGGTGTTTCTGTTAGAGTCAACGAACTCTCCCACAAACCACCAGTTCCTTGCTCCCTGGCAGATGACTTCAGCAAAGGGTGCGCTTGTGCTGTGATAGCACCTGGCACCTAAACCCTGTTGCACTGGGTGGTATGCAAACACTGTACAAATATAACTGAGGAGGTGATTCCCTTCTTTAAAAAATGAGCCTTATTCTAGACTGTAGACAAGATGCAAAGTGGCAGGTATGGAGAAGGAGAGCTAGGGAAGTTGCAAGATTCTGCAGTCTGGCTGCACTTGTTACGTAAATGTGAGAAAGTAGTAGCATGTTACAGTCAGCCGCCTTTTAAAATGGTTTGTTTTGGTCCAGACACAGGCAGAAGGAGTGTTCCCACCTGCCCAGTCACTGGAATGAGGTGCTTTGACAAAATGGACTGAAACATTGTCCTGGGATCACTGTAGTGTTTTCTAGTCTGTTTCTTCCTATATCAGTGAACTCTTTTATAGGGATTGCCAGTGAGGCTGAGCAATTGGATTCCTCATGGGTAGTGTGTTTCAGGGTACTGGAATAGTCAAAAGGCAAGCCATCCGGATAAAATTCTCAGAAGTGGCCAAGTTCCATTTTTTTCAAGGGTTAAAACTATACTTCTGTTGGCCTTAGGCCAAGATTTAGAAACAAAATGGTGGGTTTTTCTGAGTAGTCTGACTTTTGGGTTACCCATCCTGACACCTCTGGTTTTTAGAAGGTGGGTGGCCAGTTTTGTCTGAAAAATGGGCTGCCTTAGCTTGCCCCTAAGTAGCTGCTTGGAAATCAGAGTACCCCAAAATATTAATATCTCTTGACAGGGTAAGACTTTGGTTTTTGGATGCTGAGTTTGCCTTCAAAAGTGGGACTTACGAGTCACTCTGACACTTCTGAAAGCTTTACCTTCACAAAAAATGGTATATAAATTGGAGGTTATTAGATGTGCCTTTTTGTCTCCTCTCACTTCCACAATGCTACTTGTTTTGGTTAGGGCTAGCACAGGTCTCTGATTAAAATATTTTGAGTTGTTGCATTTCTGAAGAACATCCCCCTCTTCAGATTTTCAGCATGAGAGGGGGTAGGATCTTCTAGGACAGAGGTTCCCAAACTTTTTCTTATTGTGTACCCCCTTCCAGATTTACCAGCTGTTCATGTACCCCTAGCAGCGTACGGTTTATATTTTAACCCCTTAAATGCCAGTTATTATTATAGTTAAAATTAAATCCATCATTGCACAGTTTCTCCTGCATACCCCCCAAAGATGTCTTGCATACTCCCAGGAGTAAGTGTACCATAGTTTGGGAACCCTTAGTCTAGAACAGTGGTCTCCAGACTTTTTTGATTGTGTACCCCTATCAGTAAAAAATTTTTGAGCATGCACCCCCAATATATGTATATTTATATAAATATAAATAGAAGTTCTAATATTTTCTTCCGGCACCCCAATGGATCCTCTTGTGCACCTCCTGCATGCACCCCACTTTGGAGACTACTGGTCTATGGTGTAGAAACAGTATTTTGCAGAGGAATCTGAAGGGAGGAGTATTGAAACTCAGTTATGGAAAACCTGCTGCTCATATTTTAGGTAGAACAACTGGGAATTCTAGCATTAGTTCTTAAAACTGACTGTGGGGATCTCCTGGAATTTTTTCTGCTTTCCCTTGTGTAATATGAGTAATTAATAGTTCTTTGGATACCCAGTCCACTTAAGTCAATGACACCTTTGTCAGTAACATTTCCATTGCCAGCACAAGGCTTTGGATCATGGATTTAGTAAAAGAAAAGAAAGAGCTTCAATATGTAGGAAAAATTAATAATTTCAAGTAAGATTGAAGTGCCTAAGCCTTTCATTAGTTACCTAACAGCTCATCTGACTGAGCTGCATGTGAAGTGGCTTAGGACTTTTCCTCCCTGTAGAGGAAAATTCATGCCTAGCCTTGACATTCTCATGTGGAGAAATGGCAGAGCCATGTTATTTAGCCACCCAGCTCTGTGTGCTGAACAAAATTAGGACTTTGTTGATGAACAGGTTGCACCAAGAAGGGAAAATAAATAGCCAACTGATGTCTTATTTTAGACAATTGAAGCAAAAACAAAGAGAAGTTCAAAGTTTCAGTTCCCTTAATCTACAGATTTACATTTTTTGTAGCATGGTAAATACTGTACGCAAGGTCCTGCTTTAGATTTTCTTTTGTGTTTTCCATGCATGTGGTAAAAGTGAACTGAAAGTTTCTTTTCTTGCCAAGACCTGAAATTTTTATAACAACCGTTGACATAGCAGCCACCTATTTTGTCGTAGGTGTTAATGAGAACTTCAGCTCTTGCATGAGAATATGACCCTTAACATAAAATCTTGGTGGATAATTGAAGAGGTAAATTCTAGTCATGCTTTTAAAATGTGTATACTGTCATTCAGAATTCTCTTTGTATATGGCAGCAATCTCAAAGTCTCCAAACAAAGCCAGATTTGTTATATAAGCTTTTTCTCTTTTAATGATCAAAGGAAAAGTCTCCCATATATAGTTGCAGTAATATTTAGCTTTCTCTTCTGTGCTTGTCTAAGCTTGTATCTTCCGTGAAATATCATTCCTGTTTCATTTTCCACATGGAGGAGGAAGGGAATAGAAGTATAGAAAAGTTAAGTTAGTTGCCCAAGGTCATAGAGTAGCCCAGTAGTAGGACTGGAAGTAGCTTCTAGATCACTTGAGTTCCAGACTAGTGCCCTGCCCACTACAGCACACTGCCTGTCTTTGTATTTGCACCTCCTAAACAGGCTTAGGAAATTGAAATTGAAGCCAGCTGAGTAGCATCCCATCCATCTGGCTTCACTTAGCACTTCCAATTTGCTATTTCCATTTTAGTACTTCTATTGAAACACACCAGAGAGTAAGAATTCAGGCCCAGTGAAAGGATAGTCCAAGCAGGAGATGAACAGGTGGTGAATGATGAACTGTCCTGTGATTTTTCTGCCTTTAAGCTGCAAACTTCTGCTATGTATCTTCCTCTGTCTTCCTTGTTCTAACCCTTTTAGGGCAAATGCAGAAGAACCTAAGTGTGAACTACCAATTTTGAAAGGTTTCTTTAGAAATAAATTGTAATTTTGCTTTTAAGGTTGCTCATGTTCTACATAAAAGATAGTTCTTTGTATTTAAGTGTATATTCTGTTCTTTTTCAGCCCCCCCAAGCAAACTCTGATTATATCAGGAGCCATAACAAGGGTAAGACAATGTATCTTATTACTTAGTACCAAATGTAGTGTGTTGCTGTTAATGCAACTAATCTTTTTACTGGATTGTTTTTTTTTTTGCTATCTGTTTTTCTCCATAAGCTTGTCTGTTTTAGGAAGAACCAGAGAACCCTTTTTTCAAGAGCCTTTCATTTAGTTTTGTCCTACATGGGCTGGAGCAGGGGGCGTAAGCACGAGGCATTGTATGCCAAGGTAGAAGCCAGGAGGATGTGTACATAAGACTTGTCACCCTGTCTTTCCTACGTTCTAGATGGGAAGGGATTCTAGTGTGGAAAAGAATGAGAATTTGCTTTAGGGAGATTTACAGCTCTGTAGGGCTAACTGGCTGACAAATTGTGGAAAATATGTATTATGCCATGAGAGGACTGTGCCATTCTGTCATCTCCCCCAAAAATCTGTCACCACCATTCAACATGCTGAAAAAGGCTTTTGTGAAAAAGGAGGGAATCTTTGTAGTAGCCAGAATAGCTGTAGTAGGTTGCATGTAAATGCATTCCACCCCCACCACATACATTATTTATTGGAGGTTTGACTGCCTTGTTTAAATCCAGCTGCTTCTTTCTAGGGCGACAAAGACTTCCCTCCAGCAGCGGCCCAGGTGGCACATCAGAAACCACAGCCTTGTGTGGAAAAGCTACCCCCTCACCATCACATCAATCAGCATATTCACCAGCCCCGCAAATGACCCATCTGGAAGCAGCATCTGGGACTGAAAAGGGAATGGGGAGCCAGGCCACCCCTTGTGTTGGAGCTAGACAAGAGTTAGACAACTTCCCTTGTATTTAGTGATGCTTGATCTGCCTTTATTTTCACTCCGCCCCAGCCTCTCACCCTGACATTTGGTTGCTGTTTAGAGCTTTTAAAATACATATTTTGAAAAATATTTGTGTGTGCTTTTAAACACAGTTTTAGGAGGAAGGGGCACTGGTAAGCTAAAACAGTTTGTGTGTTCCTGGGGCATTAGATGTGGATCCCAAAACTTCATTGCAGTGAAGAGGTTTATCTTCAGTTATTGGTGCAGCTTGGAGTTGCTGTCTGGAATTTCGATGGTTGTGTATAAATATGGAGCCAACCCTCTTGCTTTTTAAACGGAACAGGTTGACTTCAAGGGTCTCCATGCAATTGGAATTAGAGGACTTGTGTATCTTAAGCAGTAGGATGATTTTGTGGAAGGGCTTGATATCAAACACTAATGGGGAGAGGGGAAATAGGCTCATGAACTGCATGCACGTGAGATATGCACAGTTGCTTTCTTCTGCTTCTCTGTGCTGACACCAGACCATTCTTGTCAGAGCTGCCTATTGATAGGAAAGGTACCAGTAAACTGTGGTGGAATGGTAGCTAGATAGCAGTCCCACTAACAGCATGAACTGTTCCAGGCTCCACTGAATAGTGAGATGACCATGTGCTCTAAAAGGGAATGTAGCTGTGTGAATTCTGATCGATTTTCTTTAGTTCTTTTGGGGACTTCAGTGTCAAAGTTTGGCTTGGTCCTTAGGAACATACTGGGTATTTATCTTCACTTACAAGGGACAGGCTGACTTGTTTTATGACTCTGACTCCGTTTTAGTCTTTCAGTGCTTCGAGTGCGTTAATTTATTTAAAAAAACCCAACCAAATGCGTTAGTAGAGATGGTTGTTAGTAAACCAAATTAGTTGCATAATGGGGTTTTCTTTTTGTTTTATTCTATTGTGAACCTGTGTTCAGAGGTGGAACCGAACATTTGCTTTGCTCGTTTGCCACAAGTCTCGGAACAGATCTGTGGTTGCAGCTGGGCTGAACTTATGAGTGTCCTGTAGCTTGCTTGGTGTGCAAATCTGTAAAATGTTCACAGAATGTAGTCAAAACAATGCTTGGAACAGAGCACTGTTCAGTGAAACTTGGAATCGTCTTTCTTAAGTTCAGACGTCAGGGCTTGTATTGACCTGGATCACATATAAAGTCTTGAGGATTATCTTGTATATTTTTAATTGAGCTTTATAAAAATTGAAATGGGAAATTGCCCTGAATTTCTTTGACAAACTAAATAATGTTTTTCTTTTTTTCACTTGCTGATGGAAGGTTCTAAAATGGGCTAAATCCATCCTGCACTTTGTTTTCTTTTTTCCTGAAGAAGTGGGGTATAGAAAGCATGTTTTGAGGCTATAACCTGGGATTGTTATTAAGAGTTGTGGGCTCATCAAGTTTTAAAACTACAGTCTGAGCTTACTCAAAGTTTAGGGCCTTTCGGATACAGATTATTAGAGTCACCTTTGAGTTGCAGGGAGCTTGTTAAAGCAGGGTGTCTGTCTTTAGCTAGAGGCTAACTGGGTTCAGTGGGGTCCATTAACAGCTGCTCTCATGATTTTAATAGAGTGGCATTTGCTTAGCTAGTTGGTGAATTAAAAAAGCCTAGATTTGTGTTCTAGAACAGTGTGGTGATGTTATACCCTATTGGTGTCCCTTATAATTAAACACTGTGAGCAGGCTTTGAAACTGGCCTGATGCTTTAGCTGTAGGGAGACTCCATTACTGACTTGTGTTGCTTTGTGAAAGCAAAAATGAGCCTTATTCTGTAGGCATTAAGCCATAAACTCCATGGTATGTTTTCTGTTGTCATTTGGGGCTCTTTCTGTTTTGATTCCTTCATGCTGCCTCTGACTCAGAGCCGGCTTGCAGTGTTTTGTCATGGGCACTTTGTCATGAGAAAATACTTCTGTTCTGTCTGGCCTTGTGTGAATTCTTAACTGCCAGGAGAAGGCAGCCAGGGCAATTTAGGAGACCTTGGGTCTTTCTGAAAACAGAACCTTTTAGAAGCTGCTTTTTATTCTTGTATTTGTGACCAAACATATAGCCCAGAGCTCTGACAGCAAACCCAAATCTTTTCTGCAGTCAGGAATTCTGCTGCATCTACAGCTGCATTTTGGGCAGCTTGTTCTTCAGACCTTCTTCGTTTTCTCTTCATTGGCATAGGCCCACGCATACACTTTCTGATAGGCCTATGCGAAGCAGCTAATATTCACTTTGAATTCGGCTGATTCAGGGGACAGTGATTTGATTTGGTGATTTGAATCACTGTCCCGAACTGAATCGGCTGAATCTCCAAATTGAATAGGCCCTATCCCCTACCCACTCTCCCAGCCCTGTCGTTGGCTGCCCCACCAGGCCCCAGCGTTCTGGTGCTTAAAAAAAAAAAGCCTCACTGGCTGCTGCCAGATGGTGGTGGTGGTGGGGAATCCCCACTGCCCCCTACTGCCCCATGTTGTTTGGGGGCTCTGCCACAAGCCCCCAGAAACTCTGATGGCCACTGCAGCAACCAGTGAGTGCAGGGGTTTTTTTGTTTTAAAGAGCCCGGATGCTGGGGTG
>NW_017728944.1:3077118-3088213 GCF_001723895.1 Crocodylus porosus
GATGAGGGGCAGCTATTGACAGGGCTGGGAGAGCAGGTGGGGGCTTGTGGCAGAGCCCCCTATGCAGTGCACTCACTGGCAGGCGGTGAGTGCAGGGGTTTTTTAAAGAGCCAGGGTGCTGCGGCCAGGTGGGGAAGACATTGATGGGGCTGGGAGAGTGGGTGGGGGGCACTCAGGTGGGCTGGGGAAGCTGGCAGGGGATGGGGCCTGGCAGGGGTCCCCCCATGGTCCTCCCCCTCTCCTCCAAACCCCCCCGCCCCTTAGTTATCAGCAAGGAGTCTGGGTCTAGCTCCCTGCAGCAGAGAGTAGGGACTGCCCGAATCTCCGAAGCTCTCTGAATCTTTTCCAAATTGATTCAGAGAGCTTCAGATTGATTCGGAGCTTTTTATCGGACTCCTGATTCGATTCAGATTTGGAGATTCAGCCGCTGAATCCGGCTGACTCTCTTCCAAATCGAATCAGTACCTGAAGCTTCACACAGCCCTACTTTCTGGCATAGTTCATATTTCAGAGGAGGTCCTGGAAGCTGCATTTGTCTTTGTGCTGTTTGGGAAGAACTTGCTTTGTGTTAGGCTGACAGGGCACATACAGATGGGCCAGATCTAGATGTGTGTGCCACAGGGCATCTTGAAAAATGATGCATTTGCCTGCTTGTAGCTATGCTGGCAGGTTCTAGGGATGCTCTGATAATGTGTTCTCTGAACACCTGGGATCAGAATCCAGTCTGGTTTTTGCAAGTGTACAGCATGTGGCAAAATCTTGAGTGTTGTTCTGTTACTGATGTTGTGACTTCTCCAACAAAGGAAGCATCTTAATTCACAGTTTAAATTTTATCACTGTTCAAAGCAAAAATGTTTCTTTTCTGTTATTTTAAAATATTTAAGCTGGCTTGGCTTTGTTCATAACCATTTGTTGTGGTTTGTTTGTGCTTTTTTTCAGCTGTTGGTGGGATCTTTGTACTGAGCTTAAAGTAACTGAATATTTTATAAGATGTGGTTAATCTTTTAAAATGTTTCTATTTTCAGTAGTAAAACAATAAATGTTGCTGGACAGAATCTTTTGCCTAATTTGCTTTTGGTGTGTTGTGTTAGTAGTGCTTGGCCACTTCATTTTACAGTGGCATACTTTCATTTTTTATGCATGTGTTGTGATGTTTGCACCACAATGCTATTATAGTGAACGGTTAAAGTATTGCAGGATGAAAACTGCAAGTTATAGAAGGCAATTTTATAAAGGATATTGACCCTTGTGCTTCAGGGCATGAATCAATCATGGAGGTTTGGAAAAGTTTTTTTCCCTGGGTGCAGGTTATCTAGTACTGGACTCTGTCTGAGATGGAGATTGAACAAGATACACAACTGGTCTGATTTTTTTTTTTATGGTATATTTTTCTGTTTCCTTCATTTTATTTTTGAATCCAGGTGAATTCTAGCAGTAGCTTTGCGGTCATTGTCTTTTCATGTAAATAGTTTCCATCAAGTGATTAAAAAAATGTTTCATTGCTGATTTTTTTTTTTTTTTTTAATTAGACATAAACATGTTTTACCAATACAAATCCTTGTACACAAAAGCAGAAAACAAGATACCATCAGGCACACCCATATTAGAGCAGCATTGACATAAATGGATTCTGAGTTAAAATAAGGATAAAGCTCCACTATTTTAAATATATCAATGACTTGTTAAAGGTATTTTCACTAATAGATGAAAGAAAGATAAGATGTCAATTAAGGCCATTAGACATTATTTTTCTACAGGTTGCTGTTGGTTTGAAGCTAGGTTGAGCAAAGGAACCAACGGGGAGCTCTTCCTAGGTCTAGAATAATTCATGTTTAACTATTAGGAACAGTACAAGCTCCCTCTCTTGGAGAAAATGCCAGTGGGGGAGGGAAACAAGGTATTTTAATTGGTTGTTTTCCAAGCCACCTGCATATGCCAAGTTTCGGGGACACCTCAAATTAGGTTCCTGAGTGAAAACCACCAGTTTAAGTGCTCTATTCTTGTCCTTTTTATATGCTTTTCAAAAGAACCAGGCACCTTGGAGTTGTTCACAATTTGAGAGAAGTCAAGTGCTCAACATTTTTGGATAAGTGTCTGGATTTCGCCTCTCTCAATGCCTAAATAATACTTCATCCTAACTTAAGACCCCAAACTTCAAAATAGCGTGGCCCAAGTGTCTTTGTTTTCAATTAGTGAGTATTTCTGTAATTGGTATGTAACTTTACCCAGCATGCTCCTGGTATTCCTATTAATAAGTTAGGCAGTGATGCTCTAAAATTGAGAAGTGTATTATGGAAGAGGGGAAAGGGGGATTTATGATAAAACTGGATAAAATTAAAAATACTTTTTTGATGAAATAGGTCTCCTAATGAAAATACATGCTTAGCATGAAAAGCTTAATTTACAGCAATATATCTTCAATGTACATTAATGTGCACTCTTTTTCTACATATAGTAACTTCGCACAGCTACACTACATAAGTATACACTATTTAAGTATTTTGTCTTCATGCAGCAAAATAAAAGGTTCCGGCATGATAAGCTTGGGCAGAATTCTTATTGGGAGTCCAGGGGTATCTTGTCTGAATAATGAGTGTAGCATCAAACCTAAAGGGAATGAATATTCTAGTGTGTCATTTTACCATCCTCATCTTCTAAGACTAATTAGGAAGCAGCACTTGTTATGCAGTGACATGGGCTTCAAGAAAGGACACACTATAAATGGTCTGATGGGATTATCATTCTAAATACACAAACGATAGAGAGCAGAACACATTTTCTTTTCAAAGACAGACTAGATGCATCATTTGGTATTCCTTGACCTCAGATCACATGCTTTCAAGAAAGTGGTGGTGTTTGCTTTGTGTGTGTGTGGTTTTGGGTATGTGGCCAATTATGTAGCTGGCAGCATTGGTATAAGAATAGCCAGCTAGACTGTTGGGATTCTTTCCATAGAGGGTAGAATTTGCTTCTAATGTGTCTAGAGGTTGGGGTTAGGAGCACCATCCTTCTGTGTCACTTGGTGTAATAAGGTGAACATTGCCAATAGAGATGCAGTACTGGGACCTTTTGCCCTTGCTGTCTGGCTCAAGGGAGAGCTGTATGGTTTAGTGATGACAGTACTCTAGTCAGAACAGATGCAAAATGAATTACAGCAACTCCTATCCAATTGACAGTCAGCTGTCCCATGATAGCAAATTCCCAGGACATTCATCCATAAGTAGGAGTCCTTCATTCTTTCAGTAAATGAACTGACTGGCATTACATTCTGGGCTTCTTTTCAGTGTCTTATTTTACATGACAATAATCTGTTGTTCAGCTGCCATGTTTTTGTTTTGTTTTTTTAAGTGTGTGGCTCTGGCAGTGATCTTCAGCATGTGGTGCTCTTTCACAGTCAAATCAAATTGCAGTGACAAGATTAGCTCAGACATTTAGGAATATAAAATACATTTTCAGTAGCTTAAAACTAAAATGCTGGTTTTATCCTGGATTCATGAAAAGGCACCTCTTTATAGCATTTTTTAGAGAGAGGTGGGGATAAGGCAGGGAAGGCAGAACTCTCACCCGTGCATTCATCATTTGAACCAAAGGCAGCAAGCTACAGTGACAAATTCATAGATTTTCTTCAGAAGCATACCTGTACCTTGTTATGAAAAGCCCAAGAAGCTATAGTTAAGTACATTCCAAAGATTAGCAAACCTGAGCTCTCAGACCAAGGCCAGAGCAAACTTCAGACTTAAAATCAGGATACATGCATCCTGGGTTCTTTCCCACAATGTGCTGAGCATTCTGGCCCCCATCCAGCAATGCACTTAAACGTGTGATTTAATGTCAAGCATGCGAAGAACCAGGGGCCACTTTCATTGCAGTGGGTGGAGCAGCATTGGGACTACTGGGGTGCTTAACAGTCAAGTCTACTAAGTGTCTTGTTGGATTGATGCCAAAGTGTTTTGCACCTTAGAGGACCCAGCCCCAGGTATTCACAGTTTGCAGTTTAGAACACCAGCAGTTTGCCTGCCCAGGGATAGTCAGGACATTTTAATCTGCATTGGTTAAAACACATTAAACCTTGTGGGGATGCTCTTATTTGGAATTAATTACCCCAAATTAAGACCTCTCTAAATCACTTCTAAAGAGAGGTGACTGTCTCTAAAATGCTCAAGCCCTACAGATTATATGGGTCCTCCTAAGTGGGATCCCAGTATCTTGCCACAAGCAGGAGTGGTTTGGAAGTTGTTTTCCCAATCACCTTACTTTAGCTTTTTTTTCAGTTGAATGGGTTGTAACCATACTTTGTATATTTTTTAAAAAATCTGTGTGTGTGTAAATTATACATAATACTTTGATGAGAATGTGAAAGGGAGGGGAAGCAGAGTTGAGAGTTGCATGCTAGATATAGCTTATCATGTAATTGTGCTCAAAACATATCTTGATGGAGCTTGTGCTGCCATTGTTTGGCAAAAGTCAGCCCAATTCAATGTAGCATTTGAAGCAAGGGAGTAGTCCTGGGAGCTCAGGTCTAACACAAGAACTTCATTTGGCTCAAGTGTTTGTGGTGGTTTTTTTTCAGGATTATGTATTTTTCAAGTGTTTGTAATGAGAAAATGGTAGGGTAGGGTAGAGAAGAGTAGAAGGAAAATGGAGTCTTATTGCAATAAGATATTGTAGTCAAGTCTTATTGCTCTCCAGCTTAATTGCCCGTTATAAAAGTCTCTGCTCATCTTTCACCGGTGCTGATATACAGAAATGTGGGGAAGTTTGTACAGTTATCTGGGCAAGCCAGAGGCTGGTTCTGCTCAGTCAGTAGTTCATGATGGCTCCATTAGATAGGAAAACATCAGGTTTAGCCCAGTCCAAGTGGGAGCAGAATGCACCTCATGGTGAGAAAGTGGTGGTTGTTTCTGTCTCCATGGCAATGGAGAACCTCTTGTTTTCCCTGCAGGTTGATAGCTGCCAGAGTCTCTCTTGGCTTAGGCAGCCCAGCTCCTTAAGAAGCCTGAAGAGGTCATTGCGGAACTTGACACCGATGAAAGCATAGAGGAAAGGGTTGAGGCAACAGCGGAAGCAAGCCAAGGTGTAGGTTACATCATCTGCCACATCAAGCTGCTTGCTCTTCTCGCACATGCTGTCTGTGTGGTTGAAGGACGAGATGGTTTTGGCCAGCATAACACCATTGTAGGGCAGCTGGAAGGCAACAAACACTATCACCACAGCAATGATGACCTTGATGGCTTTATTCTTCTCAAAGTTCCGGGCCTGGAGTAAAGTCTTGATGATGACAAAGTAACAGAAGGACATGACCACCAAAGGCATCAGGAAGCCAAAGACCATCTGAGACACTTTGATGCCGGTGTCAAACTGTTGCAAATCGGAAGCAGCAATGGAGCAGCGAGGAAGGGAGTTCTCTGAATATTGCACGCCACTGTGGACTAGCTCTGGGATGGAGAGGACAAAGGCCAGGATCCAGATAAGGATGCAGGTGATTTTGCTGACTAAGATCATCTGGGGCCGGAGGCGGTGGGCAGAGGCAGCCTGGACAATGGCAAAATACCTATCAATGCTGATGGACAACAGCAGAAGCATCCCACTAAAGAAGCTCATCCTGCAGATGCAGTAAACTGTTTTGCAGGCAAACTCCCCAAAAATCCAGTGTTTGGCTGCACTTGTGGCCCAGAAGGGGAGGGTCAAGAGGAAGAGGATGTCTGCCAAGGCCAGGTTCAGTAAGTAGACATCTGTCATGGTCTTGAGCCTCTTGAAATAGACATAGGTCAGCATTACCAGCCCATTCCCCAGCAGCCCTGTGAAACAGATGATGGTGTACATGACTGGGAGGAAGGCAGCACGGAAGCTCCGGACCTCAGCCTTCTCGCACATAATCTCATAATTTTTGTAGTCAACTGTGGTGTTGAAGTCATAGTCATCAGTGACATTGTTGCCTGTGCAGAACTAGAATAGGAAGAAAACAAGCATGCTCAGACCCTGATCCTGTATTGAGGCAGGTTCCCCACCCGCTCCCACCAATGCTGCATCCATGCAGAGCTCCCTACAGGAGTTCCCTCACCTTGAAACATAGTATGTAAAATCAGTCAGCTTGCAAGGGCAGAGAAATCCCAGACAGCCTCCAAATCCTTCCTCTTGCAAAAGTCATAGAGTTGCTCAAAGCTCTGACAAAACTCTTCTCTCCCCCCTCCCATCCCCATGAAAATGGAAATTCCACAGGAAATGTTTAGTGTTTTGCTTTTCCATAGGAGAATCAAAATTCAGAAATTGGTCTCAAAATGTTTGTTGCCAAAAGCAAGAGAGAAAAAAATACTTTTTTTGTATAACTTTTTAAAGATGACTTTTCCTTTCATTGGTGGGAACATAAGCATTGCCCAAGTAGTATTAGTCGCATCTGTTTTTTTGTCTTTTCTGTTGTGTATGTCCAACTTGACCTAACTGGGCATAGTGGGAAGCCCACTTGACCAACAGGGATAACACACAAAATACAACGCCCCAGAAACAAGGGGGGGAGGGAAAGAAACATCTTTATTAATAATGCTGGCTTATATCTATGAGGCTGGGACCTCAGTTTAGGTCTCTAAGTATTGTTGTACTTCAAATCATTATGTAGTGCCTTTTAGACATCTTCTGGATGTCTTAGTGATGAAGCCACTGAACTACAGTGATGGCTTGCTTTACTTGCTATTGCAGTGAAACTGATGGTGAGGAAGAATGGAGGAGCTATTCTCTGAATCATCTAGCAAACTATAAAATGAGTTTTTGTAAGCACTAGACCCTATATACAGAATGCAATAACTAAGTGAATTTGGCTAAAAAACTGAACCACCACTACTCCTAATGTCATGTGAGTTTTTCAGGAACTTCCCCACAGAGAACCTTATCGGTTAAAATTAAGGATTGACCTGAGCCATTCTCAGAAGGCCAATTCTGAACTAGTCCTTCATGTCAGCGGTTCAAAGGCTGACACATTGTCACTTCTGTGACAGAAAAGACAAATGCAACTGTCACAAGAGTGAGGAGGTCCACATGATGTTCCCAGCCCAACGTTTGAAAGCCTGAGTCAGTTGTATATTTGCATCTCATCCTCACTTCTTTTGATCTTGAAACTTGTCAGTTAATCATGGCAAGATTGCTGCTTTTTCTGTCTTCATGAGCAGCAGTTCTGTTGGCAAAGACTGAATTTGTAATAAGACCTGCAGAACAATATTAGTGTGGACAGCCTGGGTAAAGCTGGCCTTGAGAAAGCACAGGGCATATCAGCATTTCCTCTTAAGCTGTGTGGCGTGCACGGCCGCACAGGCACGCCTGGCAGTGCAGCATGAGCGCGCCTGCACGGCCATGCGCACCACACAGCTTAGAGGGAATGCTGCTGGACATGCTATTTTGAGTTCCTGTCTAAAAGGGTATTTTGGCAGGATTGCACTCTATTCTTTTAAACCAGGGGGTGAGCTGCATGAAAGCACTGCTATGCACTTTTGTTTCGCTTTTGTTTAATCTATGCATGTGTCCTTCAAACTAGATTTGCTATTTTTACACCTGGCCTGAATATTAAAATTCCTGCTGTAAACCTATATAGTTAGGAATATGAAAACCTGGTTTCTCTTCAAACGTCATCTGAAGTAATCTAGTGCCTACAAAAAGTCTGAAACGGCTGTCTCCAAGAGGCCCTGCCCTACCTTCTGCCTGATTATTTCAGACCACCACAGATTACCATGTCTGTCTTCAGAATGTGTTACAGAAATGCTGATTTGGTTCTTAATGGCAGCAAATGCTGCTTTTAAGTAGACGCTTCTTCTAATGTGTTCAGGAGGTGCAGTGGCCCTGATCAATGCTTTTTCCATGGCCTCTTAATTAATATGGAGTATACTGAAAACGTGATTGGCAATCACAAGTGCTCAGCTATGAGTCAGGCCTCTGAGCAGTCAAAAGATTGGCTAAAAAAATCAATAATTGTTAAAAATAGTAATAAATTTGAGCTGACTCTTATCTGACTTCCATTTTCCTTTTGAGATTTAAGGGTCCTGCCTTTGGAATTTTTCTAGGCAACCATGGGGACTACACTGTCTTTAAGAAGCTTAAATTCTGATATTGCTTGTCTCTTGGATCTGGGGCTTTAAGAGGAGCACCAAATAGCAGGAGGCCAGTGACAAAATTATGAGTAGGCAAGCAAGTTGTTCTTGTCCATGGATATTTTCTGACTCTCCTGCTTCCTTCCTGTTACCTGTAAGGGTATGCCTTTAATTTGCAAAATTTTTTAGGCTTAATTTTGGTGGGGGGTACACATGGGTCCCTGTGAGAAGACCTTGCTGTGGCCTTCCTGTCTAGGACTTTCTACAATACAATAATAGATAATGCCTATGAAACTGTTATAAAATCCAGCAACCAATGCAGGGAGCTATTGTCGTGCTGATTTAGAAAAGAAAAATAGCATCTGAACAGGGCCCCTGCTCCATGGTTTCAGCAGGGATGAATCTTCTATGTCAATTTACCATACTTTAGTGGGCCTAAAGGGACAAGCAAGCTGTAGTGTCTGTGTCCTGCTTTTCTGTATCCTATTAGTCTCCCCTGTCCTCTGCACAGAGATGAAAGGCTCTCCTGGAGCAGCATCTGGTTGCTTATTTTCTTCACATGCTCACTTCCATCTCAAGCAAATTTAACTTTTACCCACATCCTGCCTATGCAGAAGTCACTGACACCAGAGGTTGAAAGGGTAAGGGAACATATCACAGAACCCTTCTCACTTTTCTGAGGCCCTTGCAGAAGCTGAGACTGATACTGCTGGGGGAGGAGGGGTAGATCCATTTCCTGAACAGCAGGAAGGTGAGAAGCAGTTACAGGGCAGATTACTCAAGGCACGTGCTTCTGGAGCAGATCAGAACAGGGCCCCCTGGTCTTTCCATATTTGCTTTTTTTCCTGTGCTAAGTTTTACTCTGTGTGCAAGTGTGAAGAGCAGATGAACTTTTATCTCATGGCTGCAAAAGAACACTTTTTCTTCCCTCTGTAATGTGTCCCCTCCTATGTCTTCAGCTGAACAAAGGTTGGAGGATCAGAGTGTTAGGACTTTTCCAAAATCCAGGAACCAGATTTCCAAACTCACTTAGCCCTCAGTACTCTGGGCTCTTCTGAAAACCCAGCCATGAATTTAGATGCTGAAATAAGAGCTTGGCTTCAACTATAGAAACCCTTCTTGAAATTCCAGCTCCAATGGTCACTTTTCGTTCACAGTTTGGTTCTTTAAATCTTTTCCCCAAGTGCTCCTGTTTCTGGCCCCTTAATTGGCATGCTCTGTGTACCCTGTCCTCTGTGCAGACTTATCAACACCCTTCAGGATTTTAACATGCAAGTGATTTCTGCTAGAATCCCTTTCTGCCCTGGCCAGCTTTTTGCTGCTGCTTTTGTCTGTCATACTTGCCTAGAGCCCTCTGCTTCCAGCAACTGTTTTTTTTGGGGGGGGGGGCGGGGTTGGGTTTTTTGAAGGTTTTTTTGTTGGTCTTATTTTCTTACCTGGAAAATAAAGGGAAGACTGAAAACAACTGTCACTGTCATCTGTTTACCTAGAGAAAGAAGAGACACAGCAATTAAGAGAGATTTCCAGGTTATGTCCACTTTGAAAACTGTACACAAGTTTTATCATAACATCTTAGACCCATGATAGCTGTTCATCCAGTGCTCCCATCAACATTTTATGGACTTTATTAGGCTATGCACAGATGGATTGACTAAGGCACAGTAGAGAAATTATGTGACTAGCTCAGTCACATAGTGAGTTAGTAGAAGAACAGGGAGCTGAATGAAGCCTGATAGTTGGGTTTCATAGTTAGTAGGGTCAGAAGGGACCTGAGCAGATCATCAAGTCTGACCCCCTGCCTTGGCAGGAAAGAGTACTAGGGTCAAACAACCCTAGCAAGGTGTTCGTCTGGCCTTGTCTTAAAGACCCCTAGGGTAGGAGCCAGGACCACTTCTCTTGGAAGTTGGTTCCAGATCCTAGCTGCCCTGACCATGAAGTAGCGCCTCCTGATATCTAGCCGGAATCTACCCTCTGCCAGCTTGTGACCAGTATTTCTAGTCACTCTTGGTAGTGCTCGGGGTTCTCCGTTCCCAGTTGTTAACACTGAAGCTAAAGATCTAATTGATTCCTGTATGGCTAAATGATGGGTTTGGCTTATTTTTATTTAATGTTTTTGCAAAGACCCTATTGGTGTTGCAAGGTGCAATGTTACAGTGACAAGCCTCACATAGCATGTACACAGCTCTAGGTTGTTAGGCTGAAACTTACTCAAAGTGAAGAGAAATGTACAGCTGTGATTGCAATAAATCTGGCCCAGCTGTTTCCTGACAGCACAGCGGCAGAACTTCAGGACAGGGAGTTGGACTTCCCTACAGGGTATACAGATCAAAACCAGCTGAAATATATTATAATTTTCTAAATGTCAGAGTTGGCTCCAGCTGCCCTTGGCTCTGAGAATGCATGCTGACAGCTAGAAAAAAAAGTAAATGTAAAGCTTGCTTCAGATGCAGAGCAATCTCAGGCAGCTCTTCCTTCTGCGGTTAGTAGAAACAGAGGCCAGTGAGGTTAGTAGAAACAGAGGCCAGTGAAAGCATTTTCCTTCCTTGCGCTTCAGCCTCAGTTACAAGTGAAACAGTAAAATGCTCAAGTCAGAAACTGATCTGGAAAGGCATGGACTCCACTTGCTTCCTTTTGCTCCAGTTGGAGATAATATTGTCCATCTTACAATCTACTTGATCTCTTGTAGACTGGGTCTCGGTCATGTGTCTGTCTGTCTTGGGGATATTTTCAGGTCAGGCTGAACTTGTTATTTAGCAACTAGGTTGGAGTGCTTATCTTTACAGCTCTTTGTGTCATTAACCAAACAAAGCCTCTATGACACAGTTCCTCATTTACTACTAATAAAGTTGAGACACAAGGAAAGTAAGTAACTTTCTGAACATGAAACTTCATAGTTTCATAGTTCGTAGGGTCGGAAGGGACCTGAGCAGATCATCGAGTCTGACCCCCTGCCATGGCAGGAAAGAGTACTGGGGTCAAATGACCCCAGCAAGGTGTTCATCCAGCCTCCTCTTAAAGACCCC
>NW_017728944.1:3088313-3106198 GCF_001723895.1 Crocodylus porosus
TCTACCCTCTGCCAGCTTGTGACCGTTATTCCTGGTCACTCCTGGTAGTGCTCGGGGGAACAGGGACTCCCCCAACGCCTGCTGGTCCCCCCTGACTGGCTTGTTACAGGCCAGTAGGTCCCCCCTCAGCCTTCTCTTGTGGAGGTTGAACAGGTTCAGGTCCCGTAGCCTCTCCTTGTAGGGCCTGCCCTGCTGCCCCCTGATCATGTGAGTGGCCCTCCTCTGGACCCTCTCCGTGTTGCCCACATCCCTCCTGAAGTGTGGTGCCCAGAACATCTCTTAGCAAGTAAGTGACAGGCTGGAGATGAAGCATTGGCTCACAGCCAGCTGTTTCTTTCAACAGAGCAGGTTGCCTCTGCACATTGAAATCCATTTGCTAATCAGTTTGAATAATTAATTTGCCCTTTGCTATTACCCGCCCCTTCTGTGTTTTAGACACATTGCTGTTTATATTTCTTTGCATTGTCCTTGCAGTGCTAGTTTGTACCCTCTTCAGCTCTCTTGTTGGAATTTCTTGTCCAATTGTTCTAACTAGGAACGATTCATTTTCATTATTTAACCTTTCTGTTCTCATACTGCCACCTATAGGCTTGTTTTAAACACATGCTTATCAATGTTCTACTTAGCAGGGAGATCGTTGGATGTTTCAATGGTGTGGTGAGGTTGAACTTTTTCTAGTTTTAGAGGAGAAAGTCACATTTTCTTTTTCCTGACAACTTTATCATGAAGATCCTCAAGGTTTCTAAGTTAAGGCATAAACTTCTGTACATCCTCATCTCTACTGATAACCAGCATCTTGTCCCAGTGCTGTTTCAGTCCTGGATACAGATCTATTGATTCCACCTAGTCCTAGCTCACAGCCTCTTTTCCTGGCACAACCCCACAGATGCCCAGTCTTGACTTGCAGTGCACCCTATGGGCTCAAGTATAGGACTCCCATTGCTTTCATTTCATTTCTAGCATAACACTTTGTTTTTTACCCCATCTTCCTAGCCACAAAATGTTTCCCTGGTTCAAGCTATCTCTTGCCAGTTCTCCTATTAAATCAAACCTGCCATGCTGCCGGGTGGGAGAAGTCTATACCAATACTCCAGCACAAAAAATAGCCCCCATGTAGCAAAGACATGAAGGAAGTATTGGCCCAGCTTTTGAAGCACAGTTACAAAGAAGTGCTTGAACAGGTTCCTATGCAGAGACTCAGAGGAGGATTGCTACCTCCTTTGTAGTATTCCTTCTTCTAAGAGCTTGTACTTTAGCAACCAAGGTCCCTTCCTTGTCTCTAAAGGGTGACCTGATACTTATGGCTAGATCCAAGAAAGGAGACAGCATTGCAATGACTGCTTTTAAGCATCTTGCCAGTTAAAAGGGCCATCTGTACCCTTCAGTTAGGTGTGCAGGCTCCCTGTACAATGCATATGGAGAAAGCCAGATGCCTCAGAATGGGATCTACAAAAAACAGTCTGAGAGGAAGCTGTGTAAAATGGTCAGTAGGAAATGTAGAGAAGGGTGGACCTTGAACTTCATACCTGTCTGGGATGAAGAGGCATTCCTATGTCTGGTTGGGATTTATAACCACAGACCCTCTTTTGGAGACCGGCTGGTTTAGTCAATTTTTTCATATATTACACAAACACAAAAAATAGCCTGTGCACTCACATAGATGGAGAGAGAAAGCCCTGCTCCAAAGAAAGTTCATGTATTTTATATTGAGTACTTGTCGAGATGAGGATGGAGAGAAGCAAATAGAACTCAAGTCCCTCTCCTCTGGGGTGAGTGGGCAGTTGAGTAAAAAGTGGGGAACACCACCTCTTGCTGGTATCATTGCTGTTCTATCATGTGTAGGGCCTGATAATGCAAATTTCCTCTGAAGTTGCCTACCCAATTGGGTCTTGCAAGTCAGAAAGTCCTTGCTCATAGAGCTCAGCAAGTTTTGGACATGGTGTGTCCATACAAGAGGGAACGTGCGTTCCCTGGGGGCACCTAGCAGTCTTGTGCCCTGCATGTGTGCTCTAGTGTATAGTAGGGGAGGCTGGGGCCAGCACTTTGGGTCCTGGGAGCCTCCCAGGGCTCCAGGAGCAGCAATGTGGGTGTGCAGAGCCTGGTTGGCAGCCAGAGTCTGGCTTTGACTGGCCAGGTTCCAGTTTTGGGTGGCTCCTGCTGCAGCCACGTGCACTTCTCTGCTTTTTCCTGGCACATGTTTTTTTATACCAGGCTCTCCCTGTATCAACCCCCACCCCCCCGTGCTGCAATTTAGCAGCACAGTGAACACCTGCATGTGTGGCACATGCGGTTTGAATCTGTGGTGCTGCAAACCACACATGCATGCTCGTGGGGATGTACCCTTAGCTGTCAAGATTTGGGCAGTTCTGGAGGACCCCAGGAGCAGAGCTTTAGGTGCCTAAAGTATGTTGTTGATGGAAATGTGGACACCTATGGGATTTAGGTGTGTCCAGAAATAGGTAGCCTCTGAGCAGGATTTTTAAGGATCTAAGTTTTGAACTTGAACTATTAGATAGGACTCAGGTACCCACCTATTCTTTTGGATCTAATCCTTTGGCTTAGCTACAGGAAATAATGGTATATGTCATGGGCAGTTCAACTTCAGCACTAGTCTAGTCTGAATCCCTGCAGGATGGGAACAGAGCTTTTTGAAAAGTAATGAGAAAGGAAGAAAAGGTGCTTTGGTGAATAACAGGAGAGAGCTGACAACTGCCTGCAATTCTGCTGCTGCTTGACTTTTCACACATTAGCACAAAGCTGCACCTACCCTCTTTTATCATTACAGCAGAAGATACTTTATTTTGGCAGATAACCTTTCTGCATGTAGCCATTCTTCTCCAGTCCCCAGTGGCCTGAAAACACTGATATTCTCCAAACTTTTGTGATGAAGTCCTACAACACTGTGTGTTGCACAAAGGTGCATGCATGAACATACACCTCTCCCCAAAAGAGCTCTCTGGAGTAGGATCTATTTTTTATACACTGTCCAGTATAGTAGAACCTTAATCCTTTTTAACAAAAGTAAATTGTTTGGAAAAGCTACAGGTGACCAATCAAAACACTAGTCTGGGCCATAAGAGCTCGGAGCTGTAGTCTAGTATCTTATCTCTGAGAGTTGCTAGTACTGGGTGCTTCAAAGAAATAGATATTCCCTCTCCCTTTGCACTTCCCCCCTCTCCCAATATTGCCGTTTATGTAGTAAGACATAGAAATAATTGTAAAATGGGATGCATTGCAATGCTGGTTTTTCAAAAGCAGGTTGGGCCAGAGTAACTTGGTAACTGTGTTCAAGATGAAGGAAACAGCAGATTTACTCTTTCTGGACCTCAAAAAGAGATTTGATTTAGCATTGTATGACAGTATGTTAGTTAAACTGGAGAAGATGGGATTGATACTAGAATTGTGAGGTGGGTAAGGAGAGATGACAGTGGGTTGTGTTGAAAAGTGAAGAATTAGACTGGAGGGAGTTGGAATTCCTCAAGGCTCAGACTTTGAACTGATTTAATTTTTTTATAAGTGACCTTGGCACAAAACACAGGAGTGTACTAATAAAATCCACTGGTGTTGCAAAGTATGAGGCACATTCAACACAGGGGAAGGTCAGGCTGTTGTAGAGTAAGAACTGGATGACCTCGAGGACTGGCATAATAGAAATGAGAAGCAATTAAATTGTACCTAGTACAAGGTCATGCACTTAGGGACTAATAACAAGATTTTACTGGAAGCACACAGATTAGAAATGACAGCAAAGGAGAAAGGCCAGGGTGTACCTGTTGACTGCAGGATGACTGAGCCACTAAACATAGTTCCAGTAGAGATGAGGAAGTATTAATACTATTGTAAAAGACACCAGTGAGTCCTCATTTAAAAATCAGTGTGGAGTTCCAGTCATATATGTTCAAGAAAAAATGAACCCAAACTGGAGCTGGTGCAGAGAAGGGTGACTTGAACAACTGGGGAGTAGAAAGCCTATCTTACAAGAGAAGTTGAGAAGGGTTTGGCTCATGTACCCTGGCAAGACAAAGGCTGAGGTGGGGGTATGTTTGCAGTCTGTGAGTACATCAAGGGTGTGAACACTAGGGAGAGGGGAGAACTATTTAATTTATAGAGGACAATACTGGCACAAAAACAGATGTGGGTTAATTGATTATGAATAAAGTTAGATGGGAAATTAGGAGCAAGTGTCCAGCTATCCAACCAGTTAGGTTTGGAGCTACCTCTTTAGAGAAGGAGCAGGGACAAAAACAACCTAATTCATTTTAAGGTTGAACTTGATCCTTTTTTTGTAAAATGGTTTTATAAGTGTGGCTGCCAGTGATGTTCCTCCCAGTCCCACATTTCCAATAACCTGCTTTTGGAGGCATTTTTTTCTGGAGCTCTGTGCAACAAGGGGGGACTTGTGTCCTTGAAGTTTTTATTTATACCCCACGCACATTTTTATCTTATCTCATGTAACTTTGAGTGATCTTAATTATGCATATGAATAGCTAATTCCTTTCTAAATCCTATTTCACAGAGGAATTTAGAATGTGTGTTAATATGGCTTTAAAGCAATTTCAGGGGCACTTAGAGGTATGTCTAGGGAAGTTTGCCAAGAACTAAGCATGAGAGAACAAGGAGAAGAGGAGTATAGAGGTTCAAGAAAAGAGGAGCATAGAAGAAAGAACTGACTAGTATTGGCTGTCCACTTGCAGCTTTGCTCCTGCTTCTACTAATAGTAATGAGGGTTGGATAAGACTGAAGTTAAATTTAATGTTGTAAAACTTCATCATCTGGGAATTGTACTTGCAATGCCAAAACTAAGAGAAGTTTGAGCTGAACTTCCAAACTTTGGAGAAGTTTGAGTAACTCACTGCTCTGCGTAACTACCACTGTGTAGGAGCTACATGCTAGTATCATGCAACATCTCAGGCAAAAAAAATGCCTAGGGATCCCATAAACAATGGAAGCTGCTGAGGGGATTTATTGAGGCAGAATGCAATTACTTTCCATAGGTTAACACTTCACCTCTTGCAAATAGCATAATGGGATCTTTAATGTCCACCTGGGCCCTTGTGTCTCTCTTTTTTTAATCTTCTCCAAGCTCCAGTCTTCTCCTGCCAGGCTGAGGCATTGGCTCAGCACCTGGGGGCACTCCATCAACAGAACCACTTTCCAGCTTTTCCTTTTATGTCCCCCACCCAACTCCCAAGACTAGGTTTACCTTTCTTTAACCTACAAGGAATGATGAGATTGCAATCCAGAATAAGCTGTTTGGTTTCTTTTAGTGTGAAGAGTGTGACAAATGAATAACAAAAAAGACTCAACTGCCTGTTCTGAAATAGTTCTGTGAGGTCTCACTCTGTTAAAAAGCCAGCCCCCCTGTTTTTTCACTTCCTTTAGCTGTTTTCAGTATTGCGTCTTGGCCAGTATAATGAAAACTGCTCCATTCCCCCCACTCTCCAAAGCAGTAGCAAGGATCGTAGCTACAATGATGCTTCCTTGTTGGGCTATTCTCTGGCTGGCTTGTTGAGTTCCACTCTGAGTCAAGGGGTAGAGCGATAGGTATGCATGAGTGCACTACCCCAACCAGGGCTGTGGGGAAGTGGATGGATTGGCAGCAGTGGAGGGGGCTGCCAAATGGAAATGAGCCCAAAAAAGGCCCAAGCACTTTGGTGTTTCATGGTCATGCTGATGCCCTATTTTTATTTTGGCTTTGGTTTCGGTTTTTCTGTAGCAGTTGTTGATTCTGGGTATTTTCCCACAATTTTCTCTCTCAAACTATTCATTGAAAATTCCCCTTTTGAAAGTCCCCCTAACAGTACAACTAGCAACCATGCACTTAAAAAATAACCAGTGCTATGAACCAGGTATGACATGCATGAGGCTCAGTGAGCCATCCACTGCTACCTCCTTTGCTTGTTTTTTTCCACATGCTCGTTCATCACTGCTCTCAACAAGACCTGCAAAGAGAGACTGTAGGAAATCAGCTCAGGAGCATGGCACCAGAGAGAGCCAATTCCTTACGGAGACTTAGTGCACCTCTTACCAGGGGGAACTTCTAGCTGAGAACTGGTCACCCTTTTTTAGACAGAGGGTGGCAGTTTCAAAAGTTCACAGAGTTGGTCCATCTCTGCTCTCAAGTACTGATAAAACTCAGCTTGATATCCAAGATGAGCCAGTATAGAACACGTCTTCAAATTTACTCCATAGGATATGCAGTAAGTGTCTGGGTTGTTCTTTAGCAGTAAGAACATATCCCAACCAGTGCACACAAGAAAAGGTTATGAAATACAGTAGGGATATCCTATTAACAAAGTAAACGCATGAATAAAGGCATAGAATTAGGAATAAGAAAAGGAAAAGTTCTGCTGAATACTGGAAAAAAAGCTGCCTGACAGTGAGATGTAGTTTTCTATAGAAAAGTTTCCCAGAGGAAATAGTGGAAGTTTCATCTCCTGGGTCATTTAAAAGTATCCTAAATAAGACCCTGCAGAATCATACATAGATCTATGCTGATTCCCATGGTCCTCTATCACCAACTAGGTCTGTTCTGGCTTTGTCTTCTGTGAATTTAGATATCTATAGATCCATCTGGGTTCAACAAGGAGAACATTGTGCAGTGGTAGTTTTATGCCATGGAGCTGCACAAATGAATGCACAAAACGCACTAGGGAATTGGGCCATGCTGAGTGGCCTTTCAGAAAGGGGTTTGCGAAAGCTGAACTGTGACAGCAGCAACAGATCCAATCAGCTTGAAAACCTGTGTCTTATGTGGGCCTGCTCTGGACCACATCCACATGGTGAAAGATTCTTTGGGGTGATCCTGCCTCAGGCAAAGGGTTGGGCTCGATGGCCTCTGGAGGTCCCTTCCAGCCCTACATCTCTATGATTCTACTAGCCAAGTGCCCGTCAAGAATGATGAGGGGGCAGGGGGAGGAGGGGGCGGGGATGGAGTGCTGCCACCTAATGCCCCATGCTGCCGCTGTTCTGGCTGTGGCAGGGAGTGCCTCGTCTCCCCCACCCTCTGCCTGGTCCTCGGCATGGCTTCGGGATCATGGCGGCACTCCCCCACCCTTGGAGCACCCTGATTGGCTGTTTCCATCAGCCAATCAGAGTGCGAATAAAGCATTACGGACAGACAGACAGACAGACTTAGGCTTCTATAATATTAGAATATGATTCAAACCAATGGGCCTAAGCCCAACAGTAGATGTAAATTAGTAGAATAATAGAAAATTCAGGTTGAAAGGGACCTTGGGAGGTCATCTAGTTCAACCCCCTGCTCAAAGCAGGACCAGCCCCAACTAGATAATTCTAGGCAGGGATTTGCTGAGCTGGGCCTTAAAAACCTCCAAGGATGGAGATTCCACCGCCTCTCTAGGTAACCCATTCCAGTGCTTCACCACCCTCCTAATGAGAGTTTTTCCTAATATCCAGCCTAAATACCATTGCTACAACTTGATGCAATGTGCATGCTTATCTCCTGGGTTGTCTTATGTGGTAGAAATTAGTTCTGATACTCTGGTCAGAAACTTTAGATTTTGTGACCTGGGAGAAACCAAAATGTTTCTGAGAAAAAAAAAAAAGAAGTCATTGCTAACTGATACACTGGCGGCAGTTTAGAAACATGTTGATGTCTCTGCCCTCTTCTTTCCTTTTTCCCTCCCTGCTGTGTCACATCAGAGGCAAAACATCTTCATTTCAATAGTAAAAAGGGACAATGAGACAGTTATGTGTTTCATTTCATGCATTTGTGAGCATGTTAGACTGAAACAAATTAGGAGGGTTTTTTTTCTTCTTCTTGGAAATTGTGAATCAGAGGAGATATGATCAGAGATAAAGAATTTAGCATAAGAGTCATTCTAAAAAATGTTGAATGTGTAAGTCATGAGTGTCAAACTCATCTATCCCCCACCAAAGTTCCCTCTAAGGTGTGTGCATGCGCAGCTGCGCACAACTAAGTGTGGCTGCGCACAGCCCTTTCAAGGTCACGCACCAGGAGAGGAGCTGAAGCTCCTAGGTGAGGTTGTGGGGGGAGCCTGGTGCGGGCTCTGTCGGCTCCGGGGAATTGCTCCGCTCCCCTGCATCAGGGCTGGGGAGTGCAGCACTTCCCCAGAGCCGGCAGAGCCCACGCCAGCTCCCACCCCAGCCTTCGTCCCTGCCTTGCCTCATCTCGAGGAGGAGCCGCTGCCTGCCCAGTGAGGCTCCACCAGCACTGGGACATTGCTCCGCTCCCCACATGGCCTCAGGGAGCAAGGAGGCACATGGCATCAGGGCTGGGGAGCAGAGCAGCGTTCCGGAGCTGGTGGAGCCTGCGCCGGCCCCTGGCCCCAGCCTCCAGCCTCTTGGCTCCAGCCTCCAACCCCCAGCCTCTCGGCTCCAGGTGGCGCGCTCACGGACCCAAGTAGCGCGCTCGCGGACCACTACTCCTTAGAGAGCGTTGCACCCCACCCATATGCCTGATCCGGCACAGGTGGCGCCTGCCCAGGCTGGTCCAAGAAGTTGGCCTAAGCAGGTGCCGCATGCAGTATGGCCCTAATCTCATGCCTGGTCCCAACGTGGGTGAGCACCACTGATGGTGCAGCCTGGGACCTGCCTATGCGAATGTCACAGGTAGCAGACATCCTAGGCACTGTGTATGGGGATGGTGTGCAGCAAAAGAGGCAGGACCAAGGGCCATATTATGGGGATCCACAGATAGGATTTGACTTGCAGGCCATTTGTTTGGCACTCCGGGTTTGGATGTTTCCTACACACCCCTGTAAAAATTCCAGCTGTGCTCTATAATAATAACCTTGAGCACTGTGTCATTATTGGTACAAATAGTAGTGTTTTGGAACATAACTGTTGAACACAGTAGTACTCTTTGAAAAAGTAATATATTGTTTACTTGTCTAATTCTTCCAATTTGTTTTTCTCTCTCTGTATTTCCTTATTGTACCAAATTTTAAGTCCAACTAGGAGCCTTCTCTTTGTCAATCTAAGGTACCCTAAAATCCAAGAGAGCTTTGACAACCTCCCTGTGTGTCCACCTTCTGTTGTTTGCCTGTGAAGACCTATATGCATGTGTCATGTGCTATGTCTGTAGGTGTTTCTAAGGCCACAGTCTAGAAAGTATATCCACATATGGGCTCTAACATAAAGTTGAGTGAGCACGTAAGTATCTGCTAAGACAGGAGAGGGTAATTATTTTGGGTGGAGAGCTATTTAATGAGTTTGGCAAGCCATCGAGGGCCGCATGACAGGCAGCCAGGGGCAGATTTTTTTATGGGCCCCGTGGACTGGATAGAACAGTCTGGTGGGCCGCATTTTGCCCACCCCTGTGCTAAGATATGGTTGAAGTCCCTGGAGCCTTATTCTGCTGTCTTTGCTCAAGTGATGAGGAATTTTCCATGAGGAAAAACATTTGCATGGTTGAGTTCTGAATGCCTCATCTAATGTGTGTACCTTTCCAGGATATGGGCAACAAAGAGTTCACCCCATCACCCTCCACTTTCATTTAATGTCTTTCTTGTAACAGAAAGTATGGGATCTTTGATCCTCATGCCCCTTTCATCCATGCCAAGGCAAGGATTCCATGTCCATAAACTCTACTGGCTTTGCTCATAGGAAAATAGAGTTGTCTGGGCTTCCTGCAGCACTTAGTCCAGTGCTTTGCATTCACAGGGAAACCATTTGCCTAAAGACTCCTAAAAATTGTCCATTAAAGACCTCCACATACCACAGCTATGAAGCACAAAACCAGAAACATGAAGAATGCCCTACAATGTGCCATAAATTCAAAGCAGAACAGACAAGGGCAGTCCCAGTGCCCTGCTGCTGCAATAGAAGAGAAGCAGTTGGTTAATATATGGTCCATGAGTCTCAGGAAGAAGACCATAATCTATACTAAAGTCCTTGCTAATCTGACCCCAGATTTTCTGATTGGTGTGATAATGAGCTGAAAACAAGACCCTCTAGCCAGGTATATTACAAGTTTCTAAGTCTGGGCAGTATCACTGAAGCAGTCCAGTCAAAACACCAGGCTACTTTGTAGCCAGTGTCCAATGCTCCAGAGGAAGGGGAAACAAAACCCAGAAGGTAATAAGCATTTTTACAGGGAAAAATATTGCTAGACGCTACAGGCAAGCAACAGAAGCCCCGATGCATGGGCTTGCCAGGCACCTACTGCACTACATAGGCATTACTTAAAACACTCTTGTTCTGAAACAGCTTAGTTTTACCTTGTCCAGTTTGGATGATTGTTTAGCATGAAAATGCCTCTTTGTGTATTGATCACTCTTGGCGCTTACTCTTGGACTTTCAGAAACAAGGTTGGCTTGGGGATTAAAACAGTGGGGTTGAGACATAGAAGGACCTGGGTTAATATTTCATCCACAATGGTTTCCTTGTGTGTCTCTGAGGAAGTCACCTGAACTTGTGCTTTGCTTTCTTTAGTGATAACAAAGGGATAAAAACCTCCCTTTCCCCTTTCATACCTAGGGTGACAGCACACACCTAATTTGAGACAGTATTTAAACTATCTTGAGGGGATTTGGGCACCTGATTTTTTAACTCCAGTCATCCTCAACAGTGAGTATCTGAACACAGCTAATTTGTCCAAACTGTACTGCAATAGGTGTAATAACTGATAACTTGCTATGGCATTTGGCTGAGGTTTCAATGGGACAGAGGAGCCTTCTACCTCTCAGTTAATTTCAAACTTTCACTTGAAAATGTGGCATGCAGGATGGGCAGCAGGACCCACATCCCTTCCTATAGCAGACACCAACCACTTTCTACTCATACAGGCGGTGTTACAGTACTGTACTTTGGTTTTGGAGGTCACTGTCTTTCAGAACAGGTTCATGCTGAATCCTGCCCATGCACTGTTCTCATACGGCCCAGACTGATAATCATTCACTCCTAGAAATGCATCAATCTTTTTTTAATCCCACTTCACTTTATCCATTTGTAAGCAATTTGCAAACCTCCTGTCTGCATGAAGCATTGGAATCTCCATCCTTGGAAGTTTTTAAGAACAGGTTAGACAAATACTTGGAGCTGGTTTATGCAGGGGACTGAGCTAGATGACCTGCAGTTCCTTCGAACCCTATTCTTTTACAATTCTTTATTCTCTGTGGTTCTCCCCACTTCTAGCCTCACTCCTTCATTCTGGGATTATTTACTTTAAATGTTTGGAGCAATTAAAAAAAAACTTATAAGTTTATAAAAACAAGACATTAGGAAGAAAATTACAGAAACATGGAAGGTATTCTGGAGGATAAAAATACTCGCATTCATGCTCTTCTGCTGTCTCAGCCCCCATAGTCTCATATCCAATGTATTAGTAGCAGCAGATTCAGTTCAGTAACTGAAGGCAAATCTGAGTCAAGTTCTTGCAAATCAGACTTGTGTGTGAGTTACTTCCAATAAAATGCTGCAAGTGAGTCTCGACTGCAAAAACAAGCTGCGAGAGGGCTGAGCCTTTAAAAGTAACATGGGTGCTATGTTCCAAAGAACAGCCAGTTTCGTTGCCTGTTGCTTCTTATTTTGATATTTTATAATAACAGAGCAAACTATTGAAATATGGTTTAAAATAGATTGAGTCTACTCTGGGCTATTCCAATACTGAGTGAATTCAAAATGCTGACTCCTTTCAGGTGCCCAAGGTGCTTTGCAAACATTCATTCATGGAAGCCCCTTCCTAGAGTTGTGGAGCCAGATATCCAGAAACCTTTGCTTCTGGATCCTTGCATTATTTGCTAAACTCTGTTAAGGATGTCAGAGAAAGCAGTGGCTAATCTTTTAGGAAGGAGGAAAAATAAAGTCTTTTTTTTAAATATGGTTAAAGAGATGGTTTTGCCAGGATATTTTTTTAATATAAGGAACTCTGAATTTTCTCCTATAGTTTAAAATAATTTGAATATAATGCAGTGTATGCTCCTTCCCTCTCTCTGTCATTGGAAAGGATTTCCCCCAATTACCTGGGTGAAAGCAAAAAAGGATAGGTCTTGCAAAGGGTTGGAGATGATGTACTTACCACTGTCCATGGTCTTGTGTCTGCTGATGTTGAAATTACTAGATGAAAGAGAACATCATAGACTCCGGTACAGTGCCACTGCACAGTATGTCCTGCCAAGAGCCCCTTTTGAGAGACTGTGTCTTTTATACTTCCTGAGTCCTCCTCCCCCCATCTCTTCCCTCCCCTCCCCCGGTTTAGCCCTCACTTTCTCTCAACAGATTGTACTACCTGCAGATGCTTCCTGGTACATCATGATAATGCTGCTGCAACTGGTGGCTGTTTCCCCCAGAAGAGCTTTCTGAAATGCCTCTAAATTAGCACCCAAAGACAGTGATTGTGGAAGTGGAGGGGAGTTTCCATTTTTCTACTACTTGTGCCCCTCCCCTGCCAGTGCATTTACAAAGAAATCTCCTAGGAGCCAAATACTGCTAGGAGATGCACAAAACCCCTTTCTCCCTCACATCCATTCCACAATCTTTTCCTGGCTGAGCACTCTGGGAAGGGGAGAAAGGGATTTTCCATGGTTTGGGTACAGTGAGGAAGTCAAAGAAATGTAAAGATCTCTGTGTAAGTTATCCTTTGGGTACCATCACTGAGAGATACCACACCCCTCGTATCTGTTCTCAGTCTCTGAAAGATCAACAACTTCCATCTTCGGAAATGGATTTCTCCCACCTCTTCCTCCTCTGTAATTTGCATTCATGGTTGCTAACATATAGCAATAGATGTTGTGGAAACTGACAGTTTAGCCAGCTCAAGAAAGGACTGGACAGTTCCTTGGAGGAAAAGGGCAGCAGTAGCTAGTGAGCATGGGAGTTAGGGATACAGCCTCTGAATCAGAACTTCCTGGACCTTAAATGGTAAAGGCTGCAAGTGAGAGAGGAACAGTGGAAAAACCCCTTATCATACCCAGTTCACTCTCTCTTTCAGCATCTACTCTCTACCCTACACAGAATAAATACTAGACAAGATGGACCTGTGGTCTGACCAAGTAAATGTCAGCTCTTACATGCTCTGTCTCTGAAGCTTGGAAGCTTGCTGTGCCTTCCTGCCCCTTTCTCACTGCCATGTCAGGGGCATGGTAGGTACATGGGAACACAGAACTGGAAGGGATTTATTGCATTCCCAAGTCCAGTCACCTGTTCTTGTGATAATCCATGTCATATACCGGTAACCTTGGTCCTAGACTGGTTAATTTCTATCTTCAAGCAGCTCGGGTTTCTGCCCCACTGCTCTGATTGAAAGGCTGTACTAGACCTTCCCTCCTCTAATGGTTAGAAACATCACTGGTTTCTGACTGAATATCTCTCCTTCTAGCCAAAGGATTACTTGACCACAGCTGTTCCTCTTCATGGGGCAGAGGTGTTGCAGGGGTGTATGAAACTTGTACTTATTTCTAATGCTAATAAGAGACTTTGATTTTCCTAGAAAATTATCCCATAAGTTGTGGGTAGCGTGTCTTCACTTTACTCTAAGGTACCTACCAGTATATGGTGCTTCAAGTACTTTACAGTGGCCATGTCTACACAAGATGCTGACTGCACAGTAGTTATCACACAGTCATTTAGGACTTGTATAAAGAAGTACTAAATGACTGCACAAGAACCCGAGTTGCTGCACAGTAGCACTAGCGAATCCCTTTTTTGTGATGGTACTGTGCAGTAGTCTAATATTACTGTGCAGCAGCATTATGTCACAGTTTTTGTCATGTGACAGTATCAGGCAGTAGTATCAGGCTACTATACAGTCAGCATCTGATGCTGACAGCCAGTCTGTAGGGTCTGTCTCCCAGTAGTCCCTTGTCAGGTAGGTCAGTGATTTACCTCCGAACATATGGGAAACAAAGGCACAGAGGGCCAGATCCAGGAAGGGACATTGGTGCTGCAGCTTTGAACATTGCAGTGTCTAACTTGTTGGTACCTGTTCTCCTAGCGACATCTCTTTCCAGTACATGGGGGATTTAGAATGGGATCCAAGAAAGCACCTCTCTGAGCATAGAGCTGCATGGCTGGCCATAAGCAAATTGAAATCCCAGCACTCTGGCATTTTGGGCACCTTCCTGGCACTCAGTTACCTCCATTTACTTGGAATTCAGAGCCCAGAGCCCTCTCCTGAAGGCTGGCGTGTAGGTATCTCCTTGGAAGGACAGAGTTGTGGCTCACTTCCCTGTTAAGTAAGAGTTATGTAGATAGAGCACTTACTCAGACTCAATTTCCTCTTTGATATGAGAGTTTGAATCATTACCTCCCACCTGCCAAAAGAGGGTCCTAACCACCAAACTATAGGCTGTTCTGAGAATCAAGCTGGTCTTTTCTCTGTACCGTGCTGGTGAAACTGTCCCACTTTGTCTGAAACCCTTGAAGATTCAATGTGCCAGAAAAGACTGAGTGGCCTCATCCAGACATACAGACATGGGTGGTTTGTGGTGCTGCAGACCTTGTGCAGCACCACAAACTGCATGCTGAGTTCATGAAAATGTGCCCTGCACTGCAAATTTGCAGTGCAGGGGTAAATTTTTACCGGGAAATCCTGATAGCAAAAAATAATGGCACAAAAAAAGCAGTGCAACACATGCAAGACAAGCATGCACCAGCAGGCACAGAGGCTCTGGCCAGAGAATCTCCACTACTGTAGTTATTCCCTGGCTCTTCCAGCACACCAGGAGGAGCAGGGAAAGGGTAGTTTCCCTGTAGCAGGGCAGTTTGCTCCACACCAAAGTGCACATGCAGGGGCGTGCACTATGGCAAAAGGAACTGCACAAATTTGTGCCATTACTATTTTTGCCACTGCAAGCACATATCCCTGCACGTGGGGACACACCCAGTGAGGAAGAGAAAGTGTGACCTTTTAGCCTAATAGCTTCTCTTCTGTTTCAAAAATGGATTATGGATTTTCCAGTTATGGCTCCATGTCAAATGGAGCTTGATCTGTTAAGCATGTTGTGGGAAGCCTGACTGGATAAAGCCCAAGGTGAGAGGTAAAGGAACATGTTGAGTCTGCACCTGATCAGGACTAGGTGGAAGCTATGTGCCAAGCTGGTCAGCTGTGTCAAAAATGGAGGCTATTTGTTGAACTTGAAGGTCAAAAACAAGAGGCAGCAAAAGAGTAGCTTGTTTCAGAGTCAGTTTTGGACTTTGACACCTAACTCCCTCTTGAAGAACCTAGACCTTTTATTTGTCTTGACCCAGAAAGAATAAATGAGTTAATTGCGGTCTCAGCAGAGAACTAATTGAACCCAGGTTTGAGGCTAGGGTCTGCACCATTCTTCCCAATGAAGTGAAAACAAAAGAAAGAAAGAATCAGAATCTCATGTCTGATGCAGCTGATTCTTTCTCTGGAGAGGCGGAGGCAGGACTTGAAACCCTTGTAACTTTTCCCCTCTTTCTTCCACAGAATCCATGCTTTGACCTGATTCTTCCTTCTAGCCTCCTCCCTTCAGGGCATGTGAATGTCTTTATTGGCATAAGGTCCATGTAAAATACATTATTGGAGGCAAAATAGGCTTGAGCCTGTATAAAGCACCTATGGGAAGATTGTGCTGCTGTTGCCCACATTGTGCTTTCCTGTTCTTTGGTTATCTGGAAGGCTTTGCTCATTAAAGATGCCAGTTCAGCACTGTCATCTTCTGATTTTGCTTTCTCAAATTCCTGTTGTACCTCACACAATGGTCTAAATTCATCCACAGTGTAATTCCATTGCTTTCGATGGAGTTACACTAAAGGTGAATTTGACTTAACAACCAGTGCCATCACACTAGTAAAGCCAGAAGATATCATGCAAACCTGAGCCATGATTTAGAGCAGTGGTCACCAACCAGTGGATCTTGATCCCCCAGTAGATCTCAGAGCCTCTTGGAGTTGTTCTGAGGCTGGGGTGGGGGACTGAGTGCCCATGTGCATGTACATGTGTGCCCCATCCCAGCAAGTCGGTCCAGGCGGAGGGAAGGGGCGGGGGCTAAATTGGGGACCCCATGGTGAGGGACAGTGCCACAGAGGCAGGAGCAGGGGTAAGTTGAGTGGGGCCCTGCCCTCGTGGAACTTACCTGCTGGGGGGGCACGCCCCCAAATAATTTTTTCTCCCTCTGCCTCGATCTGCTCCCCACTCTTCCCTCCCCAAAGACTTACCTGCTGGGGGTGGGGGTGGCAGCACACAGTAGATCTTGGGTTGCTTTTAAATGCTAGAGGTGATCTACTGCTTACAAAGGTTAGAGACCACTGATTTAGAGGATGGCAGTGATTATATGACAGCTTCCATTAGGACAGTAATTCTTAACTTATACCTCCTTGGTATAGCATGGAAATTATGGTGTAATCAAATGGTCAGCTATTACTGCAGCTATCTGTACTTGCAGCTCAGTATTGCCAACAATAGCAGACTACACTCTGCATAAATATAAAGGTATATCCCAGTCATGGTCCAGTCATAAAGTAACAATTCATGTTAATAACAAGTGGTAGGTAGAGGTAACTGTGGTAAGTGACTTGCAGTAAGTTTATCCATCTTTCCTGCATCACTTGTGTTCTAGTCTCATCAGAACCTGGTATAATGGAAGTCATAGTAACTAAGGGCCAGATCTAGAAACAGGACTTGGGCGGAATTTAGACACCAAAATTGAAAAACCCTTCTTCAGCTGCTGGTGGACTCTGAGGACACCTAAACTTTACAGGTGCCTCCATTTTCAACCTTGAAGTTCTTCAGGTGGCCTCAAGTTGTGCTTCTTCACACATGCAGAGATTCTTCAGTCTTGCTCTCATCTAAGCATCATCAGCATCCAGAACCAAAGTGTTCCTCTGCCTATGTTTTCTGAAGTTGTAGCTCTGACAAACATGTTCAGAGCATAGCAAACACTCACCAGCAGCACTGGGTCCCACATAAGGTGCAGAGACAACTACTGTTTTTTTTGTCAGACAAGGTCATAGGAGGAGGGGATGCCAATGCTCTTTTTAATAATAGCCTTAATAATAGCCAGGCTGTCAGGGATTCATATACAACTCCATTCTCAGTCCAGGGGACTCAGACTCCCACTTCCCTAGTGTCCTGACCCATGAGACATGGGCTCTTTTCACCCCTCCCGCTGGAGCTAAACCACTCTGCTGAAAATAATTTAAGATGCATTAAACCAAACAGAGCAAAGAAACTCTTCTAGATGCTACAGCCTGATGCTGTAGTCTACAGACTTAAGGTATTCATGTAGGAATGGGGAGTCCTGGGCTCCAGCTCCTGCTATAGGAATTATTTGTGTATTCTATGCGAAAGTCATTAGAGAAAATTCTTATAGACTAAAGCCTGAGAATCCCCTTCTTAGTCACTGGTTTAGAAGGGAGGTGGTGCTCTCCTCTACCGAGGGGTTTCATAGTAGTTAGGGGTCAGAAGAGACCTGAAAAGATCATCTAGTCTGACCCCTCGCCACTGGACGGAGTACACACTGGGATCACACAACCCCAGACAGGTGTTCATCCAACCTCTTTTTGAATTTACCCAAGGTAGGAGCGAGGACCACTTCCCTAGGAAGTTGGTTCCAGATCCTAGCCACCTTAACGGTGAAATAGTGCCTCCTAATCTCTAACCTGAACCTATTCTCCAGCAGCTTCTGGCCATTGTTCCTTGTCACCCCAGGTGCTGCTGTGGGGAATAGGACCCTTCCTATTTGCTGCTGATCTCCTCTAATGAGTTTGTAGGCAGCCACCAAATCCCCCCTCAGCCTCTGCTTGCTGAGGCTGAACAGGTTCAGGTCCCTCAGCTTCTCATAGGGCCTGTCCTGTTGCCCTCCAACCAAGCGGGTGGCCCTCCTCTGAACCCTCTCAAGGCAAGCCACATCCTTCTTAAAGTGTGGTGCTCAGAACTGGACGCAGTACTCCAATTGTGGCCTGACCAATGTCACGTAGAGGGGGAGGATCAC
>NW_017728944.1:3108538-3109953 GCF_001723895.1 Crocodylus porosus
GTGCCCTCTTCTTACTCCCAATGTATTTGAAGAAGGACTTTCTGTTGTCCTTAATCCTGGTTGCTAGCCTGAGCTCCACCCCCACCTAGGCCTTCCTAATGGCCCTCCTACACTCATGGGCCAAGGAGAAGTATTCCTCCTTGGTGATAGCCCCTCTCTTCCACTGAGTGTACACCTCCCTTTTGGCCCTCAGGCATTCTCGAATGCCTTTGCTGAGCCATGGGGGTTTCAGAGCACTTTTACCCTGCTTCTTTCTCTTGGGAACTGTCTCACTCTGAGCCTGGAGGATCATCCCCTTAAGGTATGACCATCCCTTGTGGATTCCCATTTCCTCTACTTTTTGGGCCCTCAGTGCCTCCCCCACTAATCTCCTAAGTTCGTTGAAGCTGGCCCTTCTGAAGTCAGGGGCGTTAGTCTTGGTATAGTCTTGGTATAAACCTAGAGAAGAGAAGACTGGATAGGCATCTGGTTGGGGTCATCTGACCCGAGCGCTCCTTCCTGCCTAGGCAGGGGGGCGAATTCGATGATCTGTTGTGGTCCCTTCTGACCCTAACATCTATGAATCTATTAGAACGTCCCATGGTCCATGAATCTTTGTGTATTCCATGCAGAATAGGGCAACTTCAACCATGAAGCCTCTCTCTGGAGTGATCTTCAACAAGGAGGTTAGGATTTTCTGCAGTAAGGTAAGAGGTTTGAGTTCACATCCTCTCAAGCACAAACCACAAACTAAACCTGTGCCTGCCACAGCCTGGTTGAGAGCTTTAACCACTAAAAGAGACTGAATAAAAGGACACCAGTGCTCCTCTTGCTCTATCCTAGGAAGAGAGCTCTTAGGTGCCTGCCTTCAAAAAAGGTCTGTAAGTGATAAAGCCTGCGCAGGTGGATGGAGATGCCTCTTGACAGTACTGACTTAGGGATTTCATAGATTTCATAGACATTAGGGCTGGAAAGGACCTTGAGAGATCATCGAGTCCAGCCCCCTGCCCCAGGGGCAGGAAGTCAGCTAGGGTCAGAGAATCCCAGCAAGATAAACATCCAAATGTCTCTTGAAGCCATTCAAAGTAGGTGCTTGAATCACCTCCAATGGCAGGCTATTCCAGACCTTGGGGGCTCAGACAGCAAAGAAGTTCTTCTTTATGTCCAGCCTGAAACAGTCCTGGAGGAATTTATAAATGTTCGACCTTGTCATCCCTTGGGGTGCTCTGGTGAACAAGCATTCTCCAAGATCCTGGTGAACAGCCCTTATAAACTTATAGGTGGCCATCAGGTCACCCCTGAGCCTGCGCTTTTCCAGGCTGAAGAGTCCCATAGCGCTCAGACTCTCGTCATAAGATCTGTTTTCCTGACCTCTGATCATGCACGTGGCTCTTCTCTGGACTCTCTCAAGCTTCTCCACATCCTTTTTGAATTGT
>NW_017728944.1:3110453-3116147 GCF_001723895.1 Crocodylus porosus
TGCTGGCTATCCCTCAGGATGTTGCCATCGGCCAGTCTGTTAAGAATGGCCTCTTTGATAATCTTTTCTAAGACCTTCCCTGGGATAGAGGTCAGGCTGATGGGCCTGTAGTTTGCCGGATCCACTTTCCTCTCTTTCTTGAAGATAGGCACCACATTGGCCTTCGTCCAATCTTTGGCCACTTCACCAGAGCACCAGGAGTTCTTGAAGATCCATGCCAGGGACTGAGCTATGATGCTAGCCAACTCCCTGAGTACCCTGGGGTGTAGACTATCAGGGCCGTCTGACTTGAAGGTGTCCAGCCTCTCAAGGTGTTCCTTCATGAGGTCAGCATTGATGGAGGGTTAAGGAATCTCCCTCACCCGGGCCTCCCTGCTCCATAATGGGACTGGTGAAAGTCACCCATGGGACTGGTGAAAGACCGATGCAAAATACCCATTTAGTAGGTTGACTTTTTCCTGGGTGTTGGTTGTCAGTTGTCCCATCTAGTTTAGCAGGGGTCCAATGTTGCCTTTGCTTTTCCTACAGCTCCCCATATATCTAAAAATGGTCTTTTTATTATCCTTGATGCTAGTAGCCAGTCTAGTATTAAAACCTCAGAGGAATGGGATTTAAGGCAGTCTGTGTTCTCAATATTTCCCTGTAAGCAACTTGGCACGCTGCTTGTTCTCAGTTCCATTCTAAAGCACTGTCTAGGCACTTCAGCCAGGGTTTTGTGCTCTGCCCCATAGTCCAGGTACCTGGCTGTTAAGGATTGCAGTGCTCAGCATTGCAGTGTCAAAGATGCCTGAGTGTAGTATCAATATTTCATCAGCCCTCTTTTTGGTTGACATTCTTGTAGTTTACCATCTTTTTGGACTAGCTCTTTCTTTCTCCTTGTTTCTTGATAAGCAGGTCATGGTATTTCTCTTTGGTCGCAGTTTTCTCAGGTAGGTGTGCTCTTTACCACTTCCGGTACATAGTTGAAGAGCAAAGGCATATTTTCAGGTCTAAGTAGGATATACAGAAATGGTAGGTGAAAAGGCTTTTAAGTTGTACACTTTACTATGTGGGAGACTGAGTTGATATGTTAAGATAAGCATGTTCTCTTAAAGGCATTCTAAATCTGAATTGTCAGATAGAAAGAAGCCAATCTGAGCTAAATACAAACCATCAATAAATATTTCTCCAGAACCCCATGTCTGCAGCCAGAGACAAGGAGTGTATGTGGCCAGAGAGCTCTTAGAAGATTCTTATGCAGTTTCCTGTGGACTATTTATGCATACCTTATTTTTAAAACTTCTCTTATGTGCTATTTTTTATATTGCCAGAGCCATGCAAATCAACACAGATCACCTGCAGAGTAGGGCTAGAAATGAGAAACAAGCCAAAATCAAACCCACATGTTTTTTCAGTTAATGTCACTCTAAACTACTCTTCTTTGCTACATAGTAGCCGGGTTCTGTACCTGAAAAGTTTATTAAAACTTTGCTTAATTTGCATTTCAAGTATCCACTTAAGGTGGAATTCTGTTTCACTCTGAATGCCTAAATGGCAGTTATCCAATAGTGTAGGTGGTCTTTTTTGGCACATGCACACAGTGGGCACATCTACATGTTCATAAATGTGCTTTAATTAATGTGCATTAAATCTAGTACCTCCATTGTGAGGTAAGGTACTAGGAAAATGTGCATTAGCTTGGCTTAAAGCACATTAACTAAAGCAAACCTTTTTAAAGGTCATCTATACACGTGGTGTGGGGTGGAGGGGAGTCGCTCTAATTAAAGTATCCCCAGTGTCATGTGCATTCAGTATCCTGTTCTTCAAAATGGCAGTGGGGGTGCTTTAACTAAAGCTGTTAAGATGGGCTTTAGTTAATGAGCACACTCCAGCAGACTTCCAGCAAACTTGATTAATCGAGTTTGCTCTGATGCATGCTAATTAACTCTAAGCAATGCTTAATGTGTATTAGCCTATTTTGATGTGCATTAAGTAAAAAAGTATTTTTATACTATGCTTTTATGCACATTAAAATAGGCTAATGTGCATTTAAGCACATGTGTAAACGAGCCCAGTTTGTGATTCTATTTCTCCTGCAGTGTAGATGCTTAACTATGTACGCATATACTAAACATGTGTAGTAACATATGCACTGCCTGGGCCAGTATGTAGCTACATATGTGTGTACCTGAGCACAGTCCCAGAAAAAAAATGAGGAGGACCCTCCCATATTTGATTCCTAAGTACTGAATGACTAGGGCACTCATTCAGGAATCAAGTTACAGGTTCCCCTAATCTAGTGAGGCTTTAAACCTACATCTCCTTGATTTCCCAGTGCTGTAATAACTAACACACTACAGGTGAGGTATTAGCCAAAGCTTTTTCCAGTCCTTCTTCTGAAGTGGAGCCCTGACCCCTTGCATTTACTAGTCATTTTTTAGAGAGCAGTAAGGAAGTTTCTGCCCCACTGGGAGTAAGGATCCAGGCTAGAATATGGGCCTGCTCCTGTTCTGGACAGCAGCCATCTTTCTCAGTGATGTATTCTCTTTTTTCTAGGTATACATATCTCTTGGCTTTCAGGGGGTGGTGGGGGGACTTCAAAAGAAACATTGCAGAAGGTAGCAATTAAAACCACCCAACCACAATGGAGTGGTTGCTGGGAAGTCAAAAAGACTTGGATTTAAATGTCCTTTGAATGAGATGAGCCTAGAACCCAGGGTTTTCCATTACTTGGCTAAGTGCCCCAACCACTTAGCTATTAGGGCTAAAGTACAGGTGTGGCTTTTTTTCCCTTCCCATCTGACACCCACTAGTCTCATGGGGTTTTTGTCCAGCTACAGTTTTGTGACTTATGCATCCACAGTGGGCATTTATACATAGCCACGTATTTGCCCAGCCAATGTGTAGCCTTCTGAGCATGCTCAGTATACTCACGTATGCTTATGTGTCCACACTGTGTGGGTAATAGAAGTCAACGGAACTGCAAATTGTGCAAAGGTCACTTACATGGCTATTAGTGCTATCTAGGTGTGCAAAATGAGATAGAATTCTGCCCCTTGCCTTTATAATAGATCATCAACAGCATTGTGAGTTGCACCCAAAAATGGAAAACTGTACAAGGCAACTGGCTTCACAAATTTGCAGATATCTTCAATAGAGCACCTATTTTGGTGAGTTGTATGGTCACAGCAAAAGGTGTCCAAGTGTCTGAGTTGCCAAGCTATGAAACAGATCTGCAAATTAGAGAAAGAATGTCATGTATCTTTTCAGAAAGGAAATACTTTTTTTCAGCTACTCTGCCTCCCAGGTCAACATTTTGGTGGATTATAATTACTCTGTTTACCTATGAGCACTACATTCCTCTTCTCCAGTACTGATCTCTTTTTTGTGTTACTGTAGGTTGCAGATAATCTGTATTAAATGAATCAAGAAGGAGGAGGTTAACATTCCAATGGCAGTAGCAGTGGAGACGCGTAGGGCGTGCACGGGGGTGTACCCCATGAGAGCACTGGTGCACCCCCTGACAGGCAGCGCTCCCTGCTTAGGTGATAGGTAGAGGGGGCAGGTGGGAGCTCAGAGATTGGCTGCGGGGTGGACCCCCCCATAGGTGACTGGTTGCTGTGGGGGCATGTGCCCCCCGACTCAGGATGCACCGGTCACACGTGGGCAGTAGACTGATTCTGAATGTGACTTAATTAAGCAGTTTGCTTGCCAGGATTGTGTGAAATCTGGATGTTCTGCATCTTTTATTTTATGCCGCTAAGTCCTAGGACCTTCTAATCAACCTCCGTATGCCTCTAGCCAAGCTGTCCATCTACTAGACCTGGAAAGAGGTACTGGCCAAAGGGAATTTGGAAAACCATGGGACTGTCTTCCTTTCACTCATCTGTGCACATGTTTGGGCAGAGCTTCACTGGGCAACATCCACAGGCTCCTTAGATACGTTTGAGAGACGGGGCATATCTACGCAAGATACTGCTGCACAGTAACAACAAGTTCATTGCTACTGCGCAGTAGTGTTGATGGGCACTGACCATGATGTGATGTTACTGCGCAATAGTAATGAAATACTGCACAGTAGTATTGGAAAAAAACCATGAAATGCTGGGCTTAATCTGGACCCAATGAAGTAACTATCAAATGGACTGTTAGCAAAGGATGAATGTACTGCAGTGAAGTCAATAGCTAAATGCATTAACATTCTTTCAAACAAACTGTACAAGGCAACTGGCTTCACAAATTTGCAGATATCTTCAATAGGGCAGCGCAGAACTTCAGGAGCCGTTTCATTTTGGAGGTGTTTCGGCCCATTTCTGCACCTGAAACACCGAAGCTGAAATGAAATGGAAGGCTCCAAAACTAAACAAAACCATTCGAAGTGTTTCATAACATTTCAGAAAATTTTGGCATTTTGGAGTCAGGCCTGCAGGGAAACAGAAACTAAGAGGAGGGAGGGGGAAGAGGGCAGAGAAGGACTGCTCTGATATTGACATCTGTAGCTGGCCAGTGCCTGGGGTCTGTCCCTGAGGTCCCTTCCAATCCCAGTGCTATGGGGGAGGGATGGCATCCTGCTGTCATCCTGCGTGCAGATCTGGGGGCCTGCAACCCCTGGGAGGTGTCTGTTACAGCCCTGCAGCCCTCCTGGGGGGGAGTGGTTGTGGTGCAGGCCCCCAGATCTGCATACGGGATGTCAGCATGCTGACCAGCACCAGCACCCAAGTCTGCTTAGCGCAGCCCGCGTTGAGCACCAAAAAGAACCCAGTGCTAGCAGTGGCCCCAGCTGGCAGTGGCAGCCTGCTGTCCTCCCAAGCTGGTGGGGAATTTTTCATCAAAATTATTTTTCAGAAGAAAATGCAGTTTCCACAAAATCACTTTTTTCCACAGGAAATTAGAAATTCAAAATGATATATAGAGATTTGGGTTGATTCAACCAAAACTGAAACATACTGGTTTGCTGAACTCAACTGAAACATGCAGTTTTGAGTTATTTCAATGTTAAATTGCATTTCCTTAAGGTGTTGTAGTGCCTTATGAGAATGTCAGTGATGCCCACTTCTCTAACAGGCTGCACTTTTTAGCCAGACTATATCTTTTATGTGCGCTGCACTCTCCCTTCTGATCAAACTTGTGTAGTACCTTATGGAAATCATGTGAGCAAACTGCATTTGGAGACATGTCATTAGGTTAGGGAATCCAGCTCAAACTGCAACTCCGATCAGATACCATGGCATCTTGGATAGAAGTAATTTAATGCAGAACTAACACCAGTCAAAATAGTTTCATCATTTCCAATATGACATTTTCCTGAGTGTTTCATTTACTTCACTTTGTATTCCAAATTAAAATCAAACCTAAATAATGAAATATTAGTATTTCCCCCTGCTTCTGGATAGAAATTACAGCTCTGTCCAGACCTATTCACTGCGGTGCAAAGCAGTGGACAGATTTTACCCTGTGGACTTCATATAACACACTGAAACAGTGGGTTCAGTCATTTCAGGCTAAGGAGTTGAATTTGTTTGGGCATAGAAGGAGGCTTGGCATGTCTACATTAAATGTTTACTGCAGAGCTACCTAATTAGTTCTGCAGAAAAACATCAGCATCTACATGTGCATAGATTTTCATAAATTTCATAGACATTAGGGCTGGAAGGGACCTCGAGAGATCATCGAGTCCAGCCCCCTGCCCAAAGGGCAGGAAGTCAGCTGGGGTCA
>NW_017728944.1:3116817-3156513 GCF_001723895.1 Crocodylus porosus
TTCAGTGTTAAACACCATCAGGTTCTCGTCTGCCCATTTGCTGAGCTTGTCCAGGTCAGCCTGGATCACAGTGCTATTAGGATGAAAAGTGCAGTGCTATTAGGATGGAATAAACTAATTAACTCCATGGCAGGATAGTCCTTGTAAATACAAGGGCTATCCTGAAGTGGAGTTCTTTACACTGCAGTAATGAATGTGTAGATGCTGACAGTGCTGGCTGGGGAACTAGGGTGCTTCAGTGTTGGGACTGCCAGCTGGCTGGCTCTGCACTAGGGCACCCTCATGCCCCAACCAGCCCTTCTCCAGCACATCAAGTTGGGTCAGAGCAGCCCCAGGCTGGCAGGCTGACCCCCGGGGCCCTTTGCCAGCCAGGACTACTCTGACCTGGCTCAGTGTGCTGCAATCCTGGGCACACATGCAAACACAGTGTCTGGGAGTAATAAACTCCAGTGCAATATGCACCAGAGTTTATTGCTTTGCTTTAACAGCATGTGTAGACATGCTCACTGGGTATTAAAATAAGGTATTTATATTAGTCAATTAACATACTGAGAGCCAATTTCAAATTAAATAGATGAATTGGTCACTGCCCTAGCTCTGAGTCCCTTCTGTCCTGCCCCAGGTTAAATTACTGTGGCTCAAGGTGTCTCAGGGGATTGGGGGACCAGCCTGACACCCCTTTCCTTCTGTCCTCTACTTGAACCTCATTAGGGCCTTCCTCTATACTAAACCAATGGGAAGTCATTGGAGGTTACACAGACTCATTCAGACATGGAAATCAAAGGATTCTAATGCACTTAGGAGGACATTTTCAAGGGTTAGTGCAGCTACTAACTTCCAGTGACTTTCAGTGAAGTGGAGCCCTTTGCTGCCCTTGGTGCTTTTGATAACTTCCCCCTAAAAAAAAGCATTGCCAAGTAGTTAGACCACTGTGAAAACAAGTCTACCACTAAAGCCACCCTCTCTATATCTGAGAAGGGCACAAAAACTCCTAAGCAAAATAAAATACCCAGGAGATGCAGAGTCAGTAAAAATCACACATTTGGTTTCTCCCATCAAGGGCCCTGGTTCCTTTTTAAGTGCTCCCTTTTATGCTCAAGCTGATTAGGCAGTTTCTGAAAAACATTGGAACAATTTAGCAGCCCGGTCAGTGGGGTTTATTTGGGGAAATAGTTTTGACTGTGTGAGCTTTTCAGGCAAACTAAATAGCAGAAGTGAAATCTTGAGTAAATTCCTGACATTAAGAATGACTGTTAGGCTGGAATGCATCACACAGGGGGCTTCTCTCAGTGGTTTCAGGGGACGTCCAAAAAAAAATCACCTGATTATTATCGCATGAGGAGGTTATTTAAAGATATTTTATCCACACAGACACACATACACACACTAGAGGAAGTGAGTTGTTGAACAGATCACAGATCTTCAGGGGCAGGCAGCTCAGGAGAAGAATGTTGAATGCCAAGTAGCCGCAAGTTCATTATAATCATTGCTCTCTGAAGATCAACCACAAACATAAAGGGTCTGCATGGTATCACTGGGAATTCACCTCCCCATCTTAGTCATGGCATTTTGCCTCTCCTCTCTTCACTTCTCGTTTTTGAGGGAAACAGAAGAGTTTGACGTAGGATTGTGGGTACATACTTTTTGTTATTGCATATTAGTCTAGTGAAGCACGAAGTCAGAACTCCTGGGTTACATACCAGCTTGTCTATGTGAGGTTAGTCAGAAAAACTAGCAAATCAACTGTTACCTTAACCCTCCTGACAATCCCAGTGCAGACACACTCTTCCCGTCTTTGCCATGCTGTGTGGCTTTACCTTGAGCAAGCCACTTGGTAAGCTCCCCAGCATATTCACCTGAGCTGAGTACAGACGGTTAAAAAGCCTGAGACTGAAACGATTCAATCTTCTCAGCTTAGTCTAAGAACCAATAAGCAAGTGTACAGACATTCACTTTTGATTCCTGAAATGCAGCCACATGCCTGCAGCGGCCCAGGCCAGAAGCTGGGGGACACTAGAGCACGACTCCTTGCTTGGATGGAGCAGACAGCCTGGGCCAAGGCTGGCCTCCCCAGGGGAGAGGAGTTAGTGGGGGAGGTGCAAAGCACCCTGGGATGCTGAGCGACTGTGAGTTAATTTGAATCTGGAGGGGATCTGGGAAAGAAGTTCAATAAATTGATTTAACCTAAATCAGTTAAGTCTGATTCTACATCCATCCAAGTTTATCTTAAACCAGTTTCAGCCATTTTGAAAGCGATTTATGTGCATTGAACTTCTGTTACGTTAGATTTGAACTGGTTTCTGTTCACTTATACCAGTTTATGTGTAATTTCTGTCCCTAGCCCTGATATCCATATGCCATGCAAAGTAGCCCTATGGAGTTGCATGTATTATCTATTATATGAAAAATTAAGGTTCTCTTCTGCCAGTGCTGACAAGTTTCCAGCTGCAGAGAGTCTGAAGGGCCCACCTGCTACCATGATTGGAGAATAGGATTTCACTAGAAGTTTAGGCAATGCTCAAAGAGCGGAGTGAATATGTAGAAAATCACGACTAATGTTTCCACATGATGTAAGGGATTTAGGCATCTTTTTGACCAGGAGTCTAATGCCAAGAGATGGAATAGGCAGTAATGTAAGTAGAAGGGTCTTAGTGTGAACACAAAAGGGATGCCTTGTGGTCAGTAATTTAAATGGAAGCAGTAATTCCAGTGGGTTCATCTTAATAGGCACCAGTGGTTGCTTGGCCACAACAAAGAATCAGAATCACAGAAAAGTAGATCTAGAAGGGCTCTTAGGGGGTCATCTAGGTCTAGGGGTGGATCTGGGGTGGGGGCATGCAGTTGTGCACTTGTACCCTACTTTGATTCCTGCCAGAGTTGAAAACCAGCTGACTGGCAATGGCAGCAGCATTTCTAGTTGAGCAGTGCTGACAGCCAATTGACTTAGTGGCTCATAATCTACTTGATCCCTTCTAAAGTCTTCATTCCACAGGTATTAATGACCCTTTCTTTTTTTCAGTGGTCTTGATGTTCTACCAATCATGCTGTCCTTTATTCTGCAGTTCTGCTGTCCTCGCTGTTCCTGGTAATGAAGCTCCTATTTTACAACCCTGCAGATTGTTTTTAACTCATTCCAATGATGTTATATTTGTTTTTCCTTCAACCTTAAACTGAATATATACCCCTAGGCCCCTAGCATATAGTAAACGTTCTAATTTATTTTTAACTGGAGAAAAATGTGTTGTGTTATATGTGATGATGCACCTCACCACTTGCATCCCCCTTTTCAAAGTCCTAGATCAGCTCATGTCTAGCTTAACCCCCTTGTCAAGGCAGGTTCATCCTGATCTAAATTACCCTAGATCTGCTCTTAAAAACTAGTAAGGAAGAAGGTTCCAGAACCTCTCTAGGTAATCTGTGCCAGTAGATAAGGACCTTCAACGCTTATCCTAATATTAAACCTAAGTACAGGCAGTCCTCGGACTTATGACACAATTGAATTCTGAAAACTGCATCTTAAGTCGAAACGTTGTAACTCGGAACCAATTTTCTCATAAGAAACAATGTTATAAACAGGGGATTGGTTCCTGAACCAAGGTCCAATACTCTATTTTCACTAAAAATACCCCAGAATTTTGTACTCGATCAATTACAGATTAGTAATTTAGCTACATTAATGTATTTATATTGTAAATAGCAATCATATTGATTTGGAAGGGCTTCTTTGAGGTGACTTTTTGAAGGGCTCTTGGCTGGAGTCTTCTCAGGAGTCTTAGCTGCAGGTTTTTTTGGAGTCTTGTATGCTTTCTTAAAGAAAGCGTCCAAGGAAGTTTGGACAGATGTTCTCCAGGGAGAATGGCGATGCAGAAAACTTGTTCACTGGTGTGGTGTGGTGTGGTGTCAGATCAAGCGCTGTAAAGTCAAAACCGACGCCATAAAGTTGAAACGGTGTCAATTTATAAAAGTTGTAACTTGGAACATTGTAAGTCTAGGACTGCCTGTATACCTTGTTGCAATTTTAGCCCATTACTTCTGGTCTCATTTTCCTGTGGACACAGAACAGCTGATTGGTAGTTTGTTTAAAAAATCCCTTTCATTTCAATAACTAGGACTCCCTAAATATATTTAGAAGCTGGAGAATTAAGAGGGAGTCAGAATAGTGGCAAGAATAACCTCAGCAAGTACTTCTTGAGTTTAGATATTTTTTTCAGGCATTGCTCTAGAAAACATCACTAACCTGTATAAGTAACATTTTTTAATAAAAAAGCACCTTTTGTGCTACTTCTTGGAAGTTGCCTGTAGTCTCTAAATCTCAGAACCGTGACCACAAGACAGAGTAAAAGAAACAACTTCAACTCTCCACTATGCTGCCCTCTGACAATTTTGACACATGTCCTTGAGACGCAGCTACCATTACACTTAAACAATATCATGCTTTCTGCTTGGCAAGTTAGTTTGACACTCAGGAGGTGGGCAAGGGTTGAAGTAGCTTGGTGCACAGAGGGAAAAGCAGCTCTCCCACATCTACCAAAAACAGCTAGGGCGCTCCTTCTCTTTTTTCCCTGCCATAGCACAAATTCTCCATCTTGTTCCAATTCACCTTGATGACTACAGGGCCAGGTTAGATTTAGGGAAGATTTAGAAGATGAGAATTTTTCTGGGAGAAATGACATCCACCAGAACTGGTGGAGCTCAGGGAGGTTGTAGGGTCTACCTAAAGATTAAGTCACAGTGATAGGGGCTAAGATATGCAGAAAGAACATTAAAGACAAGAAACTTGGATCTGTAAAAATGAACCAATGAAGGGCCTCACAACAGTATTGATGAGCTAGCTCCAGGCTTGGAATATAAGAGGGGTTGGGTGTGCACAGGAGAGGGACTTGCAGACAGCAAGGAACAAAGGGGCAAATGCATGAGTAAGCAGCAAGCAGGTGGAGGAGAGCAGGTAGTAACACTGCAGATGGGTGTGTAAAGTGAAGCAACATGAAGTGCAAAGAGAAGTAAGGGTAATTAGCCACAAGAACCAGGGGATGCGCTGGATTCTATTATCTGAGGTCTGCAAGTCTTTTGGCAAGATCTGCTCCACCGAATTCCACCACAGTGTATTTAGGCCAAAGGGGAGAATACCAGAGCCAGTCTGTCCTGTCCTGCTGAACCTGTGGCTGCAGGGGGCTCTGCAGCCAAGGCGCCCCTGTGGCCGTGAACACTCCAAATCAGTGCCTCAGTGCCATAGCTAGGGGGGTGGGCGGTTGCCACCACTCTGAGTTGTTGCCACCACCGCCGGCTTCACGTCAGGCTGCTCGCCCCACCTCGCCACCACTGCTGGCTTCTTTGGCTGCTCGCCATCCCTTCCCCTGCGGTGCCACCACTAGCTTCTTTGTGTCAGGGGCCCCCAAAACTATATCTTGCAGGGGGCCTCAAAAAATTGTAAGCCAGCCCTGTGACTACCTTTGGCCCCTGTGATGCAGGAGTTTGTAATAAACATAAAGGTCTTGTGTAGCTTTACGTTTAATGAACCTTTGAAATCTCAGCATAAAGGGGGCTTCAAAGTTGTAGATAAAGAGGAGAGGTTAGAACTGAAGAAAAGGAGAAGGCTTAGGGGCCATTAAGAGCTTTGGTTGACTATTCAATGACGTGAACATCCTTGCAAAGCTGCCAAGGGGGTTGGGGCTAGTAGGTGGGGAAGGTGAGATTTAATGAAGAAAAAGCATGTTCGTAGAATGAGATCATTTAGCTATTTTGCCTAAATTCTACTGGTGACGAGGCTCTGAAATTCTTGTGTGATGTAACTAGGCAGGATCAAACTATTTGGGGAACATAGTGATTATCTTATGATCATAAGAACTACCATACTTGGTCAGACCACAGGTCCATCTCACCAAGTATCCTGTCTCTGACACTGGCCAGTAGTGGATGTTTTAGAGCAGGGGTGTCCAACCTTTTTGAATGTGGGGCCAGATCATGAATTTTTTATCACCCAGTGGGCCAGTGAGCCATATTCAGTGACCTCACAGGAAGCAGTATCGCATCACCCCCCTGAAATGAAAGTACAGTGTTTACTTTTGTTTCCCATCACAACACCTTGGGCCTCAGAAAACAGCTTGGAGGGCCACATGGTGGCCCACGGGCCGTATGTTGGATAAGCCTGCTTTAGAGGAAGAGTAGAAAAAAATGGGGCATATATAGAGTGATTCATCTGCTATTCCCACCTTGTACTCAGTATATTGTAGAAAAAATTCCTAGAGCCTTTCCTCGATATGGCAACAGCTTATAAATTATCTGGATGATATTGACATCAGAGAAGGAAAGGAATTATTGAGGTCTACAAAGCTGAATTAAGAAAGGGAAAATTTAGGCTGAATATAAGGAAAAAAATTCTAGGTCATTGTGTCCCAGTTTAGTAATTTAAGCCCTGTCACTGCAGAAATTTAAAAGCAGACTGGACAAGGTCTGTACACAGCAACAAGAACCATATCACCATGGGCAGAGAAAGATGAACTGAAAAGCTTAACAGGTGTTCTCCACCTGAAACTTCTGTAAGTCTGGGACCGCACTTCAGCCCTGGCTAAAAATAAAATTGTAAGCATGTATTTGGGTTGATTTTTATATTCCCATTACCAGGCTGACTTTTTTTCCTTGTTTTTTTCTTTGGTATTTGTATGTTTTTTTCACCTATAAGAACTCTAAAATTGGTTTTCAAAGTTAGGATGCCAAAGGTACTTTCGTTTTTCAATAGATCTCAGTAACAAAGAACAAAGGGGGAAAAAAAACTGTTCGTATCTAGTGAATGTATGTGCAGAGCAACAAGTACTAGCGCAGCAGTGACAATAACAAGGAAGCCACTTCAAAACGCCTGAAGGTTAAAAAGAAATGTCAAAAAGAAAGGAGTAATCTTCAAAACCAATAACAGTTAAAGCTGATGGGCCTGACTGTGTGAGCCTGGTATCTGCTAGCTGAATGACTGCTAGCTAGAACAGGCATTAACAGGAGGGATGTTTGCAGGATCCAGCCCCAAAATAGTGTCTGGTATCCATCAAGTCATAAACAATAATGCTTTACACTTACATTTCTAGAACTTTTTCACTATGTGGAGAGCTAAGCACAGACCACCCAGAGAGACTTTAGAGTCTCCATCCTTGGAAGTTTTTAAGAGAAGTTTAGGCAAACACTTGACTAGGATTGTTTAGTCAGGAATGATTCTGCCTTGAGTAGGGGGTAGGACTAGATGGCGTGCTGAGGTTGTTCCAGCCTTACGTTTTGCTTCTGTTATTCTACTAGCATGTTCTGACACCTTGCTTTGTTTTTCTTCTTTTCTATTCATTTTGACCACATTGTACCACATTAAGCAGAAGCAAAACGAAGAGAGATTCTTGAGTTAAAAACAAGAATCCCCCCACTTTTTTGAGTGGGGGTCGACTCAAGTTTGGCTGAATCTGTTGGGACAACATGTGAAGCAATACCCATCTCAGTTCATCAGATACGTCAGATGATCTCTTGCAAATCAATACTTCTGCTTGATATATGCTGTTTAGAATGCCAACTCCAAAGCAGTAAAATCTGCATATACCACCTTCCTTTCCATATACAAGTGGGCTTCAGCAATCATTTTGTTGCTGCTAGCATGGGCATGCCATTTCCTTTGCTGTTTTTCTTTGAACGCATCTTTTTCTAGTGAATTCAACACAAAATTTTTTCCATGTATCCCTTTCCTAGTGAGTCTTCATATATGAAAAGTAGTTTTCAATTTGCAGCTGTTCCTTGTTTGGTAGTAATAGTTATCAAATTCTGATGTCTTCTTGATTGTTTCTATTTATTTATTTTAGGCAGAGCTCAGGACAAGCCAGAAACTGCTGTTATTCAGAGTCAGTAATGGAGAAAAGTAAGACAGACTGTGTTGCACGTGTTATATTATGGAGACAATATAACTTATGACCTTCCTAGGCAGGGGATTATACTTCCAAATCAGATAACTGTGCAATATCAGGCTCTGATCACAATCTGATAAGCAGTGTATACTGTAGTATATATTTTTGTACTGTCTTGTCTGGTGTTCATTGCTGATAGATTTCTTCCAAGCCAGACATTCCAACTCCCTAAATGCTATTTGTAATTCTTCCTGTATTGAGACAAAGACATTTACAGATGAAGGTTTAGGGGGCCATCTTGTGGTTTCATTTATTGTAGTCGTCAGTCAAGCTGTTTTATATTCTGTCCTGTATATAACAACTTTCTCAGATATAGGTGTATTTTTCACCCAAGTATTAGATTAGCATGGGTAAATACATTTGATAATTAAAAAGCAATGCATCCTTATTTTGAAGGAGGGAGAAGCAAATAAGCATGTGAAGGACAAGTATTTCATGCCTCTTCCACAGAGATTTGTGAAAAAACAGGTTTCTTGGGCTAGGGACAGACATTCAAAAAGCCTGAGCCTGAATTGATTCAATCTTTGCAGGTTAGTCTAACCTGGTTAGGCTAAATCAGTTTTGTAACCATACAGACATCCCAGAAATGCAAGCACATGCCTGCAGTGGCTCAGTCTACAAGCCAGGGGTGGGGGGTGCTAGAGCAGCCCTCCCTTCCCTTGTATGGAGCTGAGCTGAGGGGGACATGGCCAGGTCCCAGCAGGACCCTCTGATTATTTTCCATCTCCTGACCAGCCCAGCAGGAAATGTTTATCACCCTAACTCAATGTTTATCCAGCCATTAAGAAAACAAACCTGCTCTCCATTAAGTAATAGAGCTCTTTTTAAACAGCTCTTCCAAGGATGGACATTAAGCTACCTGTTGATTAGCTTCAAAAAGCTTGTCTGCCTGTCATCTCCCACAGCATGGACTGTAGCCAGTATGTGGTCTGCTAGCTAATGCTGAGGTGTCTGCGTAAGGCAGAGGGGAGGGGAAAATAATCCCTGTTTAGCAGGGAGAAGCCATGGATACACTCTGTGCCTGCAATTCTCTGCTGGAGCTGCAGCCAGGGAGCAGACAGCAGGGGCTAGCCCTGCTGTGGAGCAGAGAGCCCTGCCCAGACCAGAAAGCGTGCTGGGATGCTGGGGTTGTCTGGTTTAGCTTAAACCAGCAAGGGGTCTGGGACAGACATTGCATAAACTGGTTTGACCCAAATCAGTTAAGTCTGATTGATACTACATCCAACCAGGTTTATCTCAAAGTAGTTTCAACCATTTTCAAACTGGTTTATGTGCATTGACTGTCTGTTCTGTTACAGGTTTAATACATCCTCTGCCTGTCTTATTTAATTTCAGTCATTCTAATCATAACCGTGTTCCTTCTTGGTTAGTTGTGTAGAAACTAGAACAGCGGTTCCCAGCCTTGGCATCACGACTCCATTTGGTGTTGCAACGGAAAAAAATGGAGTTAACAAAATGTCGAGCAATTATGCATTGAACCGCTTTTTAAGATTTTGCATTCATTGTTGTTTTTGAATCTAAAAATAAATTTACATTATTTTAAATGTTTTAAAGGCAAAATATAAAGACTCTAAACATTATAGTGATATTTATGGCTTGTTGATCTTGTCTGCCTCTTTTGGGATTGCAAATATCCAATGTTTAAAGGGGGTCATGCTAAGGAAAAGGTTGGGAAGCCCTGAACTAGAAGTGTCATTACCTCAAGTGGTAATTTTAGCATGTTTCATGAAGAAAACTTGCCTGGACCAGGGACCTACATAGAAGGGATTCCCTTCACAAGAGAAAAACCAGTGTACTATGGGAAGGGATGTGGCAATTTAAGTGGTGATTCTCAGCTGTGTTAGACAGTTCCAAGCCAATGCCTGGTCACAGGCTTAGGAAGAGTCCTATTATTTATTTTGGATGAGACGTAAAACAAAGGTCCTGAGAACTTTATGGCCATTTAAAACACCATGGCAGGCTTTTTTTTTGCAACTTGGGGATGGCAATCTCAGTCTCCATATTCTGAATCAGGGAATTTGTTTCTGCCTAGCTAAATCACCTGTTTCAATTTCAGTTGTATACTGTATTTTTCACTTTCTTTAGCAAGGGTCCCCAATGTTTACTGGCCCACAGGCAATTGTATTGAGCAAGTGATGTGCAGGGAATGTTATGATTTACTGCTCCTGACAACCTGAAGAAGCATGTATCAGTTGAGAGTAAAATCTCCTGGGACTGTAAATAACAGTGGAGGGTTTTGCAGGCAGCCTGTTGTGGACAACGTGCTACTATGTTCTGTTTTGCAGTATTGCAATATGTTGTTTTAAACAGCAGTCGCATTTCAACTTGCAGTCATTGAATTTCTCTGTTCAGCTCCCACTACACACACTGAGCTATTCCAGCAGTCACTAATGTAGATTTGACTTCACTTTAATCTTTCTCACACTCTCCCTCTCCTTTATTTTTTGGACCACAAGGAAGGGAGGTAATTCCTTAAATAAACACAGCTTCTTCTGTTAAAAGTTTGCCTTTCTTGATGTGGAGGAGTTTTCCAGAACTATTCCAGGTGATACTCAGCTGCTTTTCCAAATTGGTTTCATTAGTCTGAAAGAATGCACCTATTTTCTTCTCTAGTTGCAACACTGATATTACAGAGACTTCTCTTTTACCTTGAAAGTTATCTCAGCCATTTAGGACCAGATATTTAGGTGCCTAAAGCTCTAGGCAGATGTCCTTAGTGCACTCTTTCTTTTCTTGTGCTTTTTTGTCTCTTTTTTTCCTGCTGGAATATGGCTATGGAATACTTATCACTGCAGAAGTCTCAGTTTTGCCTGGCAATGCCCGCACCTGGTACTATAATGCTGTACTGAACCCAGCTGGGCAGTCAGGTAGGGAAGACATTTCTTATCACCCCAGCTCAGTGGTTATCAGTGATGATCCCTGACTTAATTTTTTGTCTTGGTGAATCTAGTTATAGCTGCTCCTATTTATTAGCAACCATGGTTATTATGGTAGTGCCTAGAGACTGAGATTAGGGCCAACTCGTGCCAGGACTGGATGATCCCTGCCCTGGAGTATTTACAGTCTAAACGAAAGATGGGCAAAGGACAGGGGACAGGAATGGAACATATAATGAAATGGATGCCAGCCTCAGGCCTGACCCTAACCCACCTATTAAGTATCCCAGTGTTTAAATGCAATCCTTTTCCACCCTTCTCAAGTTCCTGAAAAAATAGTAATACCAAGGAGCTGGGTGGCTTCTCCTTTGTGACTTAGAAAGTGACTTAGAAGGCCAAGAATTGTATATTACATGTTAGCCATTTTTCAGGGCTTTAAGGAGGGCAGAAATGGAGTATACAAAGGCTATCTATGTGGGAGGTGGGGTGCATTTTAATTAGAGTGGTTCCTGGAATAACCGCTCTAATTAAAACAGCTCACCATCATGTGTATTAAGCCCTGACACCCCCCCCCCCATTTCAAAATGGCTGCAGGGGCACTTAAATTAAACCTCATTGAATGAGCTTTGGTTAAAATGCTGCCATGGCCATTTTGAAACATGGCAGGGCTTAATACACTGAGTGAGGTGACACTGGAATGTTCTGCGTAGAACATGGAGCAGACTTTATTGAGTCTGCTCCAAGGCTTTCTAGTTAAAATTCAAATGAGCATGTCTAAGGCAGCCTTAGAGGCCCAGCAGATGAAGTAGGATCCTAACTCATCCTGTTAGTTCTCTGATACTAGTGCTGGGAGCTGGGTTAAATTAGGCAGGGAGAAGCTATTGCAACAAATCAGTCTGCGCAGCTCTGTGCTCATTTCATGAGTTTGTTCTGCAGTTTGCAGCCAGTTTAAAATGGATTCACAGGTTGGGTTTTGTGGAACTCAGAACAGTTAATTTTGCCATTAGTAAAGATGCCTGCTTCTTTGTGGGTGCAACCTTAACTTCAAGGCAATACTGTCTCTGCCAATTATTACCATTAATAAAACTTGCCATTAGAACATATACTTGCTGACAATGTACTACAGCTTAAAAAGAGGTATTCTGCTGATAAAAGCTGTTATGTAATAGCTCATATTATCTAGGGCCCGTATTCTGCAGTATTCATATACTTGCAAGTGTCTGGGGCCAAGTTCCTTATGGTCAGCAACTGGTCTTATTTAAGAAATGGAGTTTTGTTTGCAGCCACCATGATTTAAATAAGTTTGTGAAAACAAAATATAATAAACATTTTTTTGTGATGTATTCAGTATTGTAACATCTTAAAAGGAGTCTCTTCATCCAATCAAAGGACTGAAATTCTGTTTACGGACTAGAAACTCTGTCCATGATATAACAACACTTCCAAAGAATGTGTAATGCCAATTTGGGTTTTCCAAGCAAAACAAAAATAGGAGGCTTAGTATGCTCCAGGTCTCTCTCCAAATTAACCAAGCTATTTAAAATATGAAGTGCTGCTTAGTTTCTGAATATGAATTATACAAGGACAGCATCCCTGCCTTTCTGCTGCCCTCCAATAGTTCAAATAATTTGGTTTTAACGAGGGGAGTTTTCCATAACTTGACATTTTTTGCTAGTAATGCGTACTTATCTTGACAGAAAATAATAGAATAGCCTATGCATGCAAGATGTATATCTTTGAGCAACTGAACAGGCTCAAATAAAATAAACCTATGTAAATTTGCAGAAAGGCTGACTTTATTGCTGGAATAAGTGGAGCAAGTTACAGCTTAATATGGGTATTTGTCAGAGTGCTTCGATTTAAGTGTCTCTATACCAAGAGCCCAAAACAAAGAGGACTGAGTATTTGACAGGAATCTAGGACATCCATAACTCTGTGATCCAAATAAAGTATTTATGTAACTGCACACGGTTTATAGAACATAGCAACTTTGGCACCCAGAGGAGTGGGGGGTTCAGTAGTTAAAAAAACTATTGAGACTCGCATTTCAAGTTTTACTGGGGTATACAAGTTAATTTTCAGAAAAAATTACATCCTAGGCACTGGAAAAATAGTAATTAATCTGCTACAAGTTTCACAGGCTAACTTACTGTTTACTTAATAAGGGTCTCCCATCCACTGAAACCAGCAAGAAAAGGTGCAGAGTGAAGCTTGCTTGATTTTCATAGTTAAATCATACCCGGTTATTTTTAGGGCTGGTAAATGTTCTTAGTAATGACAGGAAAAATTGTTAGAGGGACTTCTAAATACATGCATCATTGACTGGGTTTCTGGGGCATGTACAGTTAGTCATGACATCTGCAATTTTTAAGTGTGCTGCAAGAAAAATTCAATCCTTTTTTTAATCTTAATAGAGGCTTTTTTTTTAAACAAACTTTTGCAGCTAACAGTTGGAAACTCCTGAAATATATTGGTTAAGCCTAACAGCAAGAACACTTTTAGGCCTTCTAGACCACTTCTGAATGATATGCTATATTTAGATTCTTTCTTTGACAGTTGCTTTTAGCTTTTTTTTCCCAACAAGCAACCCTTCCCCTCCCTGCAAAAAAGCGAATATCAATATAAAGTGAGACTTTTGACAAAATTTAGGCACACCCAAGGTTTCCACTTTCCTCACTTGAAAACTGTTTGCTGTTTTTTCCCCTTTGTCTCATAAGCAACACCCTTCACTCCAAAAAAGATGCTACAGATTTTCCTTTTGCAAAGTAGAAAATAAAATCATCCCATTTAAGCAATTTGCCATTATACAAGTGTAATGCTAAAACAGACCCACCAGTTATGTTTTCCCATTCCAGCTGCACGTTGCATTTTGTGCAGCTTATCTGCTTTATTAAATAGGCAGATAAGAACGTCTGTAATAACTGATTTATAACTGTGCTGGGAATGCTTACTTTTGATTGGTTTGGTTATATAAAAGTATCTGCCACTACCTGAACAAACAGATGTGTGTTGTATCAACCTGATTTGCCCAAAGGGTAAACAAGATAAAACTCCTGCATGCCAAAACTAGGTGAAACATGTGCATTAAGGGTGGGTAGTGTAATTTGTACAGTAAGGATTACAGTTCTCTAGAAGCTAAATTCTGCTGCTGTTTCACACGAGAACGCAGGTTTTAAGAATTACTGCAGGCAGTGCAGCAAAAACCTCTACTTAGCACCAGCTGTCAAGAGGTTAAGAAATATCAAACATACTGAATTGCAGTAGGTATCTGTGTGCATGCATGTAAATGTCATTCTAAGTGGAGCATATACAGAAAGATGAGAACCACCCTGTGCAATGGTTAGCATATGAAGAAGGCAGAGGGCACAATGCAGAAGGAAGCATTATAGTACATGAATTAGTGACAATTTGCAAGCATTAAAACCAAGTTTGGCTTTGAGTGTTCATGAATTCGAGGAGTCTGCAAAATACTGATTCATATATTAGAACCTGGCCTGGGATATTAAAATACTCAAAATACAAAATTTATTATTGCTTTTGATTTTGTACCCCACTGCATTTAAATTATTTCAAATTGGGGGATAAAGGAAATTTAAAAAACAGCAGTTGATTTGTTCTTTCATGTCACTACAAATTCCTTCAAATTTAGTGATTTAAATTCCAAGCTGCCATTACGATTTTTGCAGATGTCTGTCATAGCCTAGGCCCAGAGCAGTTAGAAAATACAAAATATACAAATACTTTTTGCATCAAAGCTTTTTGCTTTTAATGTTACAGTAATGAGGCTTTCATATAGTGAGCTTAAAATTTTAGTTCACCTCATTTAAAAAGGAAAGGGGCTGGTGGAAGTTGTTTATATCAAACATAATTAATGTATTTGCACATAGGTAGTACAAACCACTGTAATTTAAAAAAACCCCATGTTATTTTTATTATGTGTAGACCATTTAAAAAAAGAACACGTTTAAAAAAGCAACATCCTATCAGATACACTATTCAGTAAAAACATATTTGAGTTTACATGAAGCGAATGCATCATGTGCTCTCTTGTAGTTGGAAACAGTTATAAAACATCTTGTCTACTTTATCAAAAATTACCAAGCAGCTTTTTAGAGGGGATGTCTGTTTGAACTGGGCCACAACACAGATTTTCAAATTTTCATACAGCTGCTAGAGATTTGAAAGCTCAAGGCAAGCAAAACTGCTATTTGCTATGAACTGTTTGTGCTGCGTTCACAAGACAGCCTGAGCAAGTATGTAGCATTTACATATTCCTTTGTTTTGCATGTTGCCCCATTTTTCAATAAAGTTGTCCTAAAGGAGACATTTTTAGTGAGCAAAGGGGTAAAATGATAAAAAAGGAAAACTGATGGGGACAAGAAATGGGCCTTCAATGTAATAATCCAAGGAGACTGAGCTTCTAATCCAGAAGTGATGTACATTAGAGAGCAATCCACCTGCCCCCCACTCCCACCTTGTGAAAAGGGATACTGTTACAGTATGAGGGGAAACAAAGACCATACTTAAAAATTTAACATTAACTCCTACAGCCCAATTGAGCAAGATTCCTCATAACAGTTTAAAGCCAAATTTCAGTAAGCAACAGCTGAAGAGCAAGATGTTTCAGTTTGTAAAAGGAAAGGAGGCTCAAGAACAGTAGGAATATATGCCCTGGTGCTAGTTTTTAGTATTTTATGTTTTTTCCTTGCACATAGGTAGCACTGTAACAGAATTACCTGAACTACAAAATCATTATTTTAACCAGATACTCATCTAAGATATTTTATCACAGGGGAAGGGAAGGAACCTATGAAGAGACTTATGCAAGGCAAGGTCTGATTTCTTGACTATGGCCTGGAATCTACCGAGTAGAAAACCTTCCTTGGTCAACGCCAATGCAAACTGCACCGAGGCATCTGAAAATTCCAGTCTTAACCAGAGCTTTTTGTACAAAAAGGTGTGCAAACACTGCAAGCAAAAAAAACAATTCAGTGTTACTTACTAGCACCCAAGGCTGGAATATGAATTTCCTTGGTCCACATTTAACCTGCCCTCTGATGGTCATGATGATAGGTTTGGGGGAAAATGCCTGAGACTAAGTCAACCAAACAGAGGCTTTGTGACCCTCACACAAAGTTCAAACTTAAACTGCAGCTTAATTGGTCTCTTACTAAGTAGGAGTTGATACTGAGAGAGAGAGAGGAGTTGATATTGAGAGAACTTTCGACTGTGTCATCTAATGAATCTGAGTTAGAAAAAGTGGAAGTAATAATCTGATGTTTATGTAAATGGGGGAGGAGGGAGGAATGCTTCTTTTGGGGAGGAAATAAAATAATGATACTGTACATATTATAGAGCAGCAGTTAAAAACAAATTCCGTGTTTTCTTTTGCAGTTTGTTTTTAAGATATCCCTCATCCCCGAAGGCCCCTTTAGTTTGCCATGCTGGTATCTGACATGAAATGACAGCTTGGTGGTTAACGCCCAATATCTTTTGGTGACAACTGATATGGACAGGAAGATACAAAAGCCGCACAACACATTTTTAAAATCAAAACAGTACTTCATTAAAAAGAGACACATGGAATGAGTCAATATTTATTCTTTCTTCTCACTATCCTCAGGGGTTGGGTCTGCAGGAGGCTCCTCAACAGTTGCACTATTGCTTTCTGAACCTGTGTTGCTATCACTGGTTCCTTCCTCTGCGGTGCTGTCCACTCCTTCCTGGCCACTCTCCTTATCATCTGGGGTGGATGTTCCTTCTTCACCATTTTGCTGATTTTCTGTATTTTCTTCTGGGTGAGGCTCTTCTGCAATAGGACATTTTTTAGTGTCATTTGTATTACTATACATAGAATCAATGGAAAACGGGGCTGGAAGGGGCCTCCTAGTCCACTCACCTGTGCATCCCTATCTAACTAGCCTACCCAGGTGTTTGTCTAAACCTGCACTTAAACACTTCCAATAGGAGGACTCCACATCCCTAGGTACCCTGTACCAATACATAAGAAATCTTAAAATTTTTCCTAATACCTCACCTAACTATCCCTTGTTGCAATTTAAACCCCTTGCTTCCTGTCCCATTCTTCTGTTAAGACAGGACAGTTGCCATTTCCTTTATGAAAACATTTTCATTTCAATTATTAGGATGTCCTAAATATATTTAGAAGATGGAAAGCCATGAGGTAGTGCAAATACCTGCAAGAATAATTTTAATACTGTTTTATAGCAAGTACTTCTCTTGGTTACTTACTTTTTGCAGGCACTGATCTGGAAAACCTCACTAACTTGTATAAAACTGCTGACAAGACATTCAGTTAAAGATGTGATTGGACTTGATCCACAATCTTGCCATGCCAGATGTTCATGGCAGGAGGCACGATTATGAGATTGGGGATCAGATCCTAATCATGCCCTACTCCCAGTGCAGGCAGAACCTAGGATCATGACCCCAGGCTCTCCCTGCACCAGCAAGTAGCATCAGTACTCTCAAGCTGTGGGAGCCCACTGGAGCCCTTTGTTCTGGTGTGCTCCTACAGTTGGGGCTGCCAGTCATTTTTCACACATTCAATTTAAGGCATGATGGGAACCAGCCACAAAGCTATCATCACACATATTTTGTGTATTAACTTTGAGCTATTCTGTTCATGCCATTAACTGCATGGATGTGTTGCCAGGTTACTTCTAAAGACATGATTAAATGGTTAATCATGTCTTAAGTGTAACATCTGCCAAGGAACTTAACATTTTTTTTATAAAAGCACCTCTCGTGCTGCTTCCTAGAAGTTGTTTATAGCTTCTAGATCTCAGAATGGTGGCCACAAGAAAGGAGTAAAACTAAAAGCACTAGAACTTCAGCTTGCCACTGCATTACCCTCTAACCACTCTCACATGTCCTTGAGACATGGCTGCCATTACACTTAAAAAGCAATTTTGATTTTTTTCTGCCAGCATCATTGCTTTCTGTGTGGCAAGCCAGTTCAGCATTGGTGTTCTGTGTAAAGTTTGAAGTAGCTTGGCACATGGAGGGAAAGCAGCTCTCCACCTCTGCTAAAAGCCATTTGAGGGCTCCTTCCAACTCTTTCCCAAGCATAACAAGAGTTCTCCATCTTGTTCAATTCACTTTGATGACTACAGTGTAAGGCTACATATAGGAAGATTTACATGATGAGGCTTTTTTTCTGGGTGTGCCAGACACCCTTACGCAGTGTTCTGGTTTTAGTAACAATCTCCTCCCTTTAAAATCTGAAACCATTTAAAGGAGAACCTTCGCCTCCTCAGTCCTGCCTGCTGTATTGATATTAGGGATGTAAATATAGATTTAGAAAATATCCGTTTAACCTACTGTAATTAAAACAGTTAAATGATTAATCGGTATGCCAACTCCCAGCCTGGCCCACGTGAGGTGTTTCCAGCCCCAGAGATATGGTGGGGACTCAGCAGCTCTCATGATGAGCTGGGTGGGTGAGTGGGGTGCACCACAGGGCTGAGCTGCAGGCCTGGGGAGCTATTGTGTGCTCCCTTACCTCCGTCTCGCCTCTGCAAGGCCCTGCAGCTGCCACAGGTCCAGCTGGGGGTGGGGCATACACAGGCACTGACAGCAGCTGCAGCAGGCGCTGCAACAGAAGGCACTGCATCGGGCCAGGCACAGGGATGGGCACTGAGGCACTAGGTACCAGCCCATGGTGTAGCAAAGTCAGACCATGGGTGTGCTCAGCTCCAGGCTAGCACCTTCCCCACCCCACCACGGTGTGGAGGAGGCACTGCACCCATGGTGGGCAGAATGGGTCTGCCTGGAACCCGGGCTGCTCATGGCAAGGGGCAGGGAGGCTGCAAGTGGCTGCACTGGTACTAGTTAGGGCTGTTTGAAGCTTTGGGTTCTGATTCGATTTGGAGGAGATCACCCCAATTTGGTGGCCAAATCTCTGAATTTGAATTGAATTGGGAGACCAATAAAAAGGTCCGAATAGATCTGAAGCCTCTGAATATATTCGAAAAAGATGTGGAGATTCAGGCAGTCCCCGCCTGCCACTGCAGGGAGCTTGATCCAGGCTCCATGCAGGCAGGGGAGGCAGGGAAGGGCTGGAGGATGGGGGAAGGGACCATGGGAGGACCCTTGCCAGGCCTCATCCTCTGCCTGCTCCTCCAGCCCCACTGAACACCCCCGACCCCCGTCTACTCTCCCATCTCTGTCAATGACTGCCCCCCACCCCGGCGCCAGCATCCCAGCTCTTTAAAAAAAAAAGAAAAGAAAGAAAAGCACTACACTCACCAGCTCCTGCCAGCCTGGGGGGAGCAGGGATGGGGAAGATCCTAGCTTACTCCAACTGCTCTGTGGTGTGGGAGGCTCTGCCACAAGTCCCCATTCCCCACTCACTTTCCCAGTCTCACTGCTAGCTGCTCCACTCAGCCCCAGTGTCCTGGCCCTTTAAATAAAAAAAGCCCCGCACTCACCAGCTGCAGCAGCAGCCATCAGGGCTTCTGGGGGCTTGTGGCAGCGCCCCCGCCATGTAGTGCGGGGCAATGGGGATTGCCTCCTCCCACCAGCAGCTGGTGAGTGCAGGGCTTTTTCTTTTTAAAGAGCCAGGATGCTGGGGCTGGGTGGGGCAGCCACTGACAGGGCTGGGAGAGTGGGTGGTGGATGGGGCCTGTTTGATTTGGAGATTCGGCTGATTCAGCAGTGGCCGTATCTCTGATTCAGATTTGGCCAAACTGATTTGGGACAGTGATTCGAATCACCGAATCAAATCACTGTCTCTTGAATCGGCCAAATCTGAATCCGAAGTGAATACCAGCTGCTTTGCACAAGCCCAGTACTAGTCCCCCTCCTCTCCTCCTTGCTCCTCTCCTCTGCCTGCTCTACCATCTTGTTTCCTGCTGGAGCATCACAGGGCTTCCCTTCCTCCACTTCCATGCCACACTGCGCCCTACGCTAAATGATAATTGGTAAGCTGTAACTGGTTCTCACTGGGTTTATCAGTTAAACCATTCACATTGCTTAACCATTCACATCCCTAACTGATATGTAAAGATTTGAGCGGTCATCTTCCCATGCAGTTACCTCTCTCCATAGGAGTGCTCTCTTCTTCTTTCTTTTCCTCTACCTTGTTAGCTGCCTGCTCTTCCTCAGCAGCTACATTATTTTGACTGCGCTCTGCTTGCTCAGCTGCTTCTTTTTCCCTCTCTTCCTGCCTCTTGCGGGCCTGCTCTTCAGCCAGGGCAATTTCAGCTGCAATTTTTTCCATGTCCACTTCCACCTTCAAACTGCATAACTAACAATCAAAAGAGCAAAAAACCTTTTTACCAATCTTGCATGTTGCTTTCATTGCTTAGCGCATTGGAGTCAGAAATATCTTGCCTACTAACAGATATATTTGAAAAATAAAACACTACCAGGAAATCCTCATCTACAGTTCAGTAGTTCTGCACACACCATACTATTTGTACCATGATTTGGGCAAGAATGGAAAATGCAGCTAGCAGTTCTGTAACATCAGAGCTCTACCCAGCAAAAACAACATAAAATCCAGCATTACCTTTGATCCTTGGATACAGTCAATGGCTACATGTTGCAGGTTGAAGCACACACTCCAAGAGGTGGCTTCAACCCACCTTTACTCCACCTCGATCCCAAGACCAGAGTATTGGCCTCCTCAAACACGTTAGGGCAGACTGAAGGCTGCTTGAGCTTAATTTGGCTGACAACACTACTGGGTCATGGCAGGAACATGGCATCATCTACATGCTGAGAAATCCTCTCACCAAGACTTTTTGTATTCTCTGCTTTCATTAGCATTGGTGCATTGAAACGCATTGCAAAACAGAAGCGTGGTATACTGTATGTTTTCACATACAGCATGCCCCTGTATATAGATAGCATGCACCTTGATTTTGAAGGGGAGCCAGAAGAAAAAGAATCTCTGTTCAAGGCAGCGGAGTGACAGCAGCTAAGGAGCCAAGCTTGCTGCAAGCCTTGTGCACCCATTGGGCCCATGGACCAAACTGGTACACCAAGCCCAGGGCAGTATGCTGAGTTTGGGATCCTGCACTGGCTCTGGAGCCACAGGCTCGGTGTAACCGCATATGCTGCCTCCAGGACTATGCACCAAGTTTAGGACTATGTGCCACCTCCAGGTCAAACCATGTGGCTCTAGAGGCAGCACACAGTTCTGGGCTTAACACACAGCTCCAAAGACACCCTAAGGGGTCATACCCCGTATGTGGCTCCAGAGCCAGCATGCAGTCCCCAGGCTTGGTGTGCAGCCCTGAAGGTAGCACATGGGGTCAAACCCAGCACATGCCTCTGAAGCCAGCATGTGGGGTCAGACCTGGCATGCCAGGTCCAGGATCATGTGCTCAGTCTGACCTGATGTGCCAAGTCCAGTAGTACACCAACCCCACATACCATCTTGATCAAGGACAGGGTTGGCGAGGACAGGGGGAAGAATGGAGGGTGGTTACCCACAGGTCTATAAATTTGGGGCTTGGAGAGGGAAAGGTGGCAGCATTAATTATGACGGTTCCCACAGCCACGGCAATTAATGCTGCCACTGCTTTGCCTGCTCCCATGCCCATCCACCAATTTCCACACACATGGAGATCCCTGTTCCTTGCATATAATGCACACTCCATTTTTTCCCAGCTGGTTTGGGGGGGAAAGTGTGGGATATATGCAAGAAAATATGGTATATAACAGAACTGCACAGAAGCTGCATAAAGGATTCCTTTAGACTGGTGTAATGCGTGGACTTCTAAAATAATAGTTTACAAAGTTGTACCCTTTTCAGCTCATTGTTAAATGATTCTGTGCTTTCCAAGAACTTCCTTTTTTTTTCCTGGTGACGCTCTTCTATTTGCAGGAGCTCAGCTTCCAATTTCCTCTGGAAATAAAAGTAACTAGGTTATAAAACTTGGTATTCAACACTAGAGAAAAATGCCTAGAAGCAAACTAATAATTTATACCACTGTTTTTAATATAGACACATACATGCACATCCTTATGCTAAATCTGAATTTTCTTATTGGAAGCTTAGTGGTTAAACTGAAAATGAGGATTAAAAAAAGAACCAAAAATTAGAAATACATGGGTTTCTACATTGTTGGAAATATAAGGCACTTTTTTTTTTTTTTTTTACAGATGCAAAAGACAACAAACACTTGACCTGAAAAGCTTTGCAGTCTTCACTAAAGTGGCATGTGCCATATATATATATTTTACTCTAAAAGGAAGAAATTATTTCCTCTGCATTCTTGTCCTTGCCAAATCTCTCCCCATTTTGTGTCTTTTATCCACATACAAGCTGCATGTCTCTCTTCCTGCCTTTCTTTTTTCAGTTAGCAAACCCACCCCCCCCCAGTGCTTCTTTAACAGAGTGTTCAAGGGAAACAAAACTAACAGAAGACTGTAACTGGAAGTGCTGTGATATTTAAGAAGTTAATCAATAGCTCAATTAATACCAATTAAAGGCAAAATGTTGTATGTCACAATTTTACATGAAGCATTAGAATAATAGAAGATTAGACCTCACCCCTTGCCTCTCCCAAAAGGCAACAAGAGATTAGACACATGAACATTCAGAGGACTGACAGCCAACAAGTATATTCATGTAGATGATCAGATGATTTGAGACTTGGAATACAGCCTAAACCCATTATACTTAATCATTTTCAGAGAACTCCTCCTTACCTGATGAACCATTAAAGACTGCACTTGACGTTTGAGAACTTGCATTCTAGCTGTAGTGACAACAGAGCGGACATCGGGCACTACACTTTCACTCAGTATTTCGCTGATTAGACGGTGGTTTCTCTGGAAACGGGCTGTTGCTGTGTGTTTCATAGAAAATCCATCATCATAATCTGAAATGAAAATGTTGAATTTGACAAATCAGAAGATCCAAGTACAACATAGAATGAAAAAAAAAATCTCATTAAACTGTACCCTTAATATACATCACCACCTTCAATTCAATCAGGACCAATACAATTGCTATCGTGCCATCAATAAGTTTATGTCCTAAGAATCAATTCCAAGTAAAATACAGTAAAAGCTGTGTTAATTGGCATTTTACTAACTGGTATACTCTATTAACTGGAATTTCCTACCCATTCTCTTTCAGTTTTGCAGGGGGCTCTTTCTCCTTTCTCTTTCTGCACAGCCACTGCACATGTCCCAGGAGGCATGGGGGGTGTGTGCCCCTGGATCTGTACAGGATAGAGCAGGCTGCTGCTGCTAACTGGAATTTTTAGATAACCAGCACCCTCCTTACCCCACTCATGCCGGATAACAAAGCTTTCGCTATAATCAGATATAAACGTAGTGTTGAGTTTATATCCAACAACGTTTAAAAACAAGATTTCCATGAAAATCAAGTTTGTACCTCAAACCTGAAGTATTTTATTTTTAGAAGAGCTGAGCACCTGTATTTTCTCTGAAGTCAATGGAAGGGACAGATTCTAAATTAATAAAAGTACTAAGTGCATTCACACAAATGGACAATTCTTCAGTAACAGTACCCCACTGGTAATTAATAAAAAATGTATACCAGATGAAAGATAAATATCAGTTGCTGGTTTCCAACACAGTGCTTCAGAACGGAGAAGAATATATCAGAAAAAGGTTTTGTCTTAAGCCGAAAACAAACTTTTCTGACACATTTTTAGAAGAGGAACAGCCCAAAGAAGGTACGTATGATAGACCAAAGAAATAAATTTCCTGATTAAAATGTCAAGTGGTAAGTTTAGAGAGACAATGTTATTGAAAGGATGGTATTATTAACTACTTGTGAAATTGCTGTATTAACCAGGTATTAATGGAATATACTAGATACTCCATTTTATAATTAGAATAAAGTTTGACAATCTGTACCAGAAGAAGAAACTCTCCAGAATTATGAAACCACTTTTCCCTTTTATGTAGCCAATGGCTTTCAGTAGCTCCCAACATATTAGTATCCCAGGGTTCAAAACATGTCAAAGGGTAATGGTCCACCTAACATTCATTTTCTACTCTCACTCTTCCCTGTGTTTCACTGACATCCTTTCCCCTCATTCCTCCCCATAATTAGGTTAGTCAAATGGGTTTGTTAAAACCTCTGTGCAGACAAAGAGAAAGAATACTAGTGGCCTTAACATAGTTTAAGACTGTTCATAGAATTACATTTTAATGCAATTTACTATTATACCTTCAATATACACCTTTACTTGATTTGAATTAATCGTCCTAAATATCTCTGCTTAGCCAAACCTTAAAGGTGTATGTTTAACTTCACATACTTTATGTAATTATGGAGTAAAGACTGAGATTGTTTCTCCTCCATTCTCAAAACTGGAGGGAAAAGGCCTCCCAGGGAATAAATTGTGCATGATGTAAGGAAATGTTCTGAAAAGTCCAATTTTGACTAAGACTAGTCAAGAAATGGTTTATTCAGTAAAGAAATATTCCATTTCATATTTCAAAGTATGAACTATTAAATGAACTGAAAATGGAAACACATCTGTAGAGTAGCAGGAGACTTGCTGTCTTATTTTTTAGATTTTAAGGCCAAAAGTGATCATTACAGTTCATTATAGTCCTGCATATACTGTACCATGGAATTTCAACCAGCAGTTCACTGATAGCTCATATCTCATTTTTGAGCTACCACATAAAGACATCTGATCTTGTTTTAAAGATTTCAAATTACAGAATGACATCTCTAAGTAAACTGCAATGGTTAATTATCCGCCTAATATAAGGCTTTTTTATAGCTTGAAGCAATGTGGCTTGTTTCCAGCCCCTGGACCCTGTTGCCTTTGTGTCCCAAGCTAAAGCATTCAGAACCACAACTCCCCCATTCCCTCCCAAAAAACAAAAACCAAACAAGCAAGCAAAAAACAAACCAAAACCCCAAACCAAAAGCCAAGGCTTGCAAAATGGCAATACATTAATTCAATGTGGAACTGCAAATCCCACTTCTTATTTATATGCATAAATCCAGAATACTGGTAGCCCATTTCAGACCTGACATAAACAGGTACAAATCACTGAAATGGTTCTGGCAGCTGGTTAGGCCTGGGTTGAATCTGGCTCAGGGCAGCCAGGTAGAACATCAGCTTCTGAAATGTAAATTACTAAATTTGCTCCATTCCCACAAGTTTAACACAACCTGGACCTCACACAGTGAGAAGTGCTACCTGACATGGGAATTCTCTCAAGGGTGTATTTGAACAAATATGGGTGTAATCATCTAGCTACATTTTCAACCTCAGGTTTCAACAAGCAAGTACTTTATTTGGTCATCTTAAGCCTTTAAAATACATGTTGATTACCTCTATGACTTTTTCTAGTGGGTGGAGTGCAGAAGCTATAGGAATATTTCACCTTGTAGTCAACAAAATTCAACACTTTTCTCATTAACTTGTCAACAGCAAGTGCTACTTACCTTTAAAAACCAGTTAGATTGAGAGAAACAGGGTTTTTTTGAGAGTGAAGTGCAATCCTTCTGTGATGGAGTACCCAATAGATCCCATCAGAATTATATGCAACCATTATTAAATGACAAAATTCCTTTCAAACAGGAATCACAAAATCTTATGAAGTACTTCACAGATTAAAAGAGCAACACCCAGTTGCTAAATTTGAAACAGTAAATGAGAATTTCTCATGAGGTCAGGAGGATACTGATGAAATGTTTTCTTATCAAGAGAATAAAATAGCTACCTGACCCTTGCTCTAGACAGGGCTGTGAAAATTTACTCTGCCCCCCAGGCCAGATCTTCAGCTCTGAACCATGGCACTTGTGGGCTCGATCTGGGATGGTGACAGGACAGGCAACAGCTTCATGGGGTTAATAAAGCCATTACTCATCCTTCTGCCGCTGTATATTGCCAAACGGGCTTGCCCCATTTGGCAGAGGGCTCTGTCCCTGTTTTCACCATCCCTGAATGCTTGGTCCCTTTACAAAGCACAACTCCACAGGCCATAAGTTTGACAATCCTATTTTAGATTGTATGCCATTAGGAGGAGAATATGCCTCACTGAAGGTGTATACAAATCTTCCTGCTTACCATCTGGATCTTCTGCTGGTTGTATGCTCATGTAAGGTTCACCCTTCTCCATACGTGACTGCCTTTGTCGGCTTTCTTCCTCTAATGCAGCCTCAGCACGACTTTTTGCATTGATGTAGGCAAGGTAAGCAGGTGAGTTATGGTAAGCCTTCATAGATTCATTGTATTCTATCTGAAATTTGACAGATATTATTTTATTGTACTTAAGAAACACTATGTCTCAACAATCCTACTTTGCAATATTTGGCCCATGTTTATAAGCAAAAGGACTATTTGGTATAAATGACTGGTCTTTCCTTCCACTTTCCATTTCTCTTTCAGATATGTGCACAAATTCCTCATATCACTCTTGTTTTATGATGCTCTAATGTGACCAACTGGAGAGCACCTAAACAAGTTCCAAGAAGAGGTTACTCTTGGGTCATCTCATGCTATCTTCACTTGAGTCCTTACTGATACAGTAAAAATTTAATGTTTGATTGCTACGTCTTTTTTTTCTATAATTATCTAGAGTCAACCTACATTTCTGATTCAATCACTTTTAATTTCTCTATGTGACAAGAAATTCTGTGTTTGCCTTGCTCCTCATCTCCTCACCTTTCTGGCTCCAATGCTTCTCAGCACTTGTTTTTTACTATAGAAACAATCAACATTTTAGTCACTTCTGACTTTTTTTTTTTTAAAGTGGCAATTCTCACTTTCCTTTTTTTGTTGAGTTCTTCAACCCTTACCTAACTTGGAGCGATCCACAATGTTGCAGCCATATCATTCTCTCGCTTCCTGTAGCAGGATTGTGTCACTTTCTACACATTTGTTAATTTACTTTCCCTTTCAGCTCATTTCTTTAAACTCTTACTTTTGAAACATGTCTATTTTGATTTCAAAAAATGATTTGAGTTACTCTATAATGGTATATGAAACTCTTTATATACCCAGAGGTGTCCTTATCATTTTTATTCATGTCAGATGATAAGGATCCCATTGCGCTAGGTGCTGTACAAACACAGAACAAAAAAAATGGTCCCTGCCCGAAAGAGCTTACAATCTAAGTGTTGAATTAGTCCTTTATATGAAGATAAAAATTAAGTAGAAATCCTGGACTTTCTTTTAAACGACAGAATAAACTCTTAAAAACTTACCTGCTATGATGATAGGTAACAAAAAACTAATGATACTTTATTTTCCCATCAAAAATGAGATTGTCAGTGTCAAATTATGCAAAATATACCATGAAAGCCAACTCCTAAGTGACTGAACAGCAGTACTTATAGAGCACCAGTTTTGAAAGAGGATTTGTGTGTTAAGATATTCTTTTTCAACACTGATGTTGTACAGTCAAATCCATTCATTAATCAGTTAAAATTCCCATTCAAATATACACATTTCATTTTGAATTGGGTCTATATCTGGCCAGTCACTGTTGAGGCCCAATTATTAAAAATCTAAGAGGTGGATGAGGATATATTTCCATTTGAGGTATATACATATGGTTTCATGAGTGGCACATACACACCACGACACAGGAAAGACGAATTTTCTTCTCAGACCAGTTCCTAGAAGAATCACCGGTAATTAACATCCCAGATTTCTTCCATTTACCTTTTCTGCTTCATATTCATTCAAATACTCTTGCTTCTCTTCATCAGTGAGGTCTCGCCACATCCCTCCAATAATCTTGCCAATTTCCCATAACTTCAAATCAGGGTTGGACGCCTTCACTTGGTCCCAGACCTTAACAGAAACAGCTGGAGCTTTACTACTGATATCTAAAGACTTCCATATTAAACATTTTATACTGTCATCTTAGTGTTCTTTCAGGAAACAGCACTACAAAACAAGGCTACATTAAGAACGAGTCTCACTAAACTCGGTTGATTATTTTCTGGGGCAGGAAGATAGTAGTGAAGTCATGTACTGAAAAAGGCAACTGCCTGATTTATTCATAATGGCTTCGGTTTCATCAGAATCTTGCTTTTAACCCTGTTATTTCTCTTCTTTAAATGCACATCACTGCATCTCTGGAAAAAAAATTAAATATGCTACTGCATAAACACGTCCAGCAGTATGTGTGTTCAGATACGACAAAAAGCACTGAACTGTTCAGATCAGAATTTGGACCTTAGTGTATTCAGCAAATACTCCAAATCTTTTCAGTCTTGCTGATCAATTTGAGTTCCAACAAGTTCTGATTCCAACAAGAAGTTTTTAACTTTATAGTGTTATTTCTTGCCAGGAGTGATTAAGAATGCCACTTCATTTTTTTTTTGCTGTTTTTGCTTTAAGGCAGGCTTGCTGGTAAAGGTACTTTACCAGAAGTCGAAGCATTTCCTTCTGGCTCACCCACTCCTTGAGACTGGATCACATGCCCTCCCCATGCCCAATCAGATTCCAGACTCTCCGCAAGACAATCTCCCACTTCCTGTCAGTTCATAGAACAGTGAAGCAAATGGTGCCAGAGGCTAGGTCGAAGGAGGAGATATACAAAGTCCACTCATCGCTACTCTTCATGTCCAGCTACAGCATTGTACCAAGCCCACTATACCACAAGGAGTACTTTCTGCATCAAGAAATATTCTGCCAGTTAGTCACAGGAACTGCTGCATGTGGCAGGGTGAATCCTTGTCAGCAGGGACAGTGATAATGAATTATGACACTTTAAGAGAACATTATTTCCCCAGAAGGTGGCAACCATATACACAGACCAGTCTTGCCATTAGTCTGAGCGACAGGCCAACTGTGTTTTAAAACTCCCCTTAAGAATAAGTTCTGCAGGCTGTTAGAAGACAACGTTTAGAAGATAGAACTATGACAACAGCAATCAACTGTTAGCACACACAAAGGCTAACTTTTAAATACTACTTATTCAACCTAATGCCAAACATTGTGTACCCACCTTCCTGCTATACCTCATGTAGGGCATCAGAGGCTTATCTGGTGGCTTTGGGGGTTTTGGAATTGTAATACCAGAGGAAGCCTATAAAAGAACCGGATAAATCCATTTGTTAATGTGACCATTGGGCAACTTCAATACACAGCAATGTGGGAACATGCTCATTATGTGGAGATATACATCTCAAAAAATAAAAACAGGTACCATAACTGGCTCTCACAACATCTGGCCATGTTTCCCGCCCGCCTTCTAAATATGTCTTTAAGTGTCAATTTGTAAAAGGTTACTGCGTAAAAATCCAGTAGGGGACAATCTTCTTAAAAACCTTAAAGCAGTACCTAAAAATTTAATTGGAACCACTAGACCCATTAGGTTGCTTTCTTCATTTTGATGAGTGACTGTTATTGTACCTGTTTTGACAAATGTAGCATTAAAGAAGTTACTGTAGGAAAAAAGGTAAGGAGAAAGTGTGAAACAGTATATTATCTGGATATTCTTTCATTCTCAAATCCCTTTACAAATACCATAAACATTTTCGTGGAAAAGTGTAATTTGGAGCTAATCCAAAAGTAATTAGGAAAACATCCCTACTAGGAAACTGATCCCTCAACCTGTGCATTGTGTGTGTCCAAACTGTACTGTCCTTGTCCAAATTAAGACTGTGAGCTCCTTGAGACCTTGTCTTCTTTTAGGTTTGTACAACGCCAAGCATGTTGCCTGCACTCAAAAAAAAGACACTAAACAATCAGTGTTATTGACTGAAAACTGCAGCATTCACTTGTTCTTCCCCAGTCTACAAAGCATCTCATTTAGAAATAGTGCCCTTATAACAAGACAGGGTTTGCACCTTATAGAAAGTTCTGCTGGTATCATATTATTGGCAACAGTGGTAGATTCTGAAGGCCTCAATCCTACAAACTCTTACACATGGCAAGTAGCTCCATTAAATGAAATGGGACTATTCTCATGTGTAAACTGAAGTGTACTTACATTAAGAGTTTCCAGGATTACAAGTTACGTTTACACTTGATCTTAGCCAAAGGGTGAGACTAGCACTTAGAACAGGCCAAACAGAACAACATCCAGGTTTTACTTCCAAATTTTTTATCTGGATATTTTTGTTTCATTACATTTATGAATTTCTATGAAACAATGCATATGTACTTCCATATAAATATAAAAATGTGTATGAGCTGTACGCATTACTAAATGTATACATATATACACACACAGATGGATTTGAAAAACATTAACTGAAATTGTTTAATGCTTTTAAATTAACAAGATTCCATACATATATTGATATATGCATGGCAGAGAAAGCTGTTTATGCTTATGACATACAGAAACAATGAAAGTTCTCAGACAAAACCTTATTTGTGTATTCAGTAAGAAAAATGAATTCAGACCCTATGTTCACTTAAGCTCTGGCTCATATCTTCACTATGGGGGAAGAAGTTTCTTATTTAAGCATTTTATCAGCTAGTTCTTAATTTAAAGAAAGGGTTTCATTACAGAGGCATGAAGAGGCTATTATATTAAATGGCAACATTTATAAGGTTGACAAAATCTTATTAATACTGCATTCTAAAGTGGCTAGAAATTCCACAGTATTTCTTTTTACATCAGTGGGCAAAAAATGTTAAAAGTATAAAAAATTGCAAATCTGAATTGCAAAGATTGCAGAGACTAGCGAGAGTCTAGTTTTTGTCTTGTGTGAATGTGCAAGGTGTTCTGTATCTTTCTTATAGCTCAGAGCATTCTTCCCACATCACTACAGTTCCTCCACTTCATGCCAAACATTCCCTGAAGGGTTATGTGGCAACCATTTAACAGGCAACCAAAGTGGAGAGAAAGCAGGCTCCCTTCAGATCCAATCAATATCACTCCTTTGGTTGGAGAAATCACTGCAGAACTAACTATACAGAATTAGAGAATGGAATTGGGTCTCTTACACTGCTAAACAGTATCATGTAACCAGCCGTTAAAATTTCTGCATTGGAACTTACTTTGTCCTCATTTTGGTGCCAACAGCCTCAATAAAATTTGTAATTTGCTCCCTCCAAAATGAGCGTATGATTCACACTCAGACTAAAAAGACCTCAAACATGCAGAAATCACTGAGGCTTCAAATCTTGGAAAGCCTTTCTTTTTGAAAGTTTCTCAGATGGAAATAAGTATTTTTTTGCTCCATTTAATAGAAGCCCACGTTCCAGAACAACATTGCACAATGAGAGGAGGAGGTGGGGTAGGGGAAGGAGAAAAGGGGGAAAAGTTAGAAAAAAAAAAATCAAAATTAATTTTCTGTCTTTATAAAAAGTGACAGCAGCCAAGATTCAGAAGAACCTAACTCTAAAGCCATTTCTGGTCAATTCCTGTTGTTTGCCGGATGATGTAATAGTTGATTCTCCTACCGTGACCCGGCTGTTGGTGCCCGGGTTCCCTCCCAGCCTGTAGTTGTTGTAGGCCAGATGGCTGTATGGATTGTATCCCACAAACCCTGGTGTGCTGGGCATTTGCTGATGGAAACAAATGAGACAAAAACACGAATGAGAAATGAGCTCAAACGAGGAAAACACAGAAATGAAAATGATCTGCAATATGGCATGCAAAAGCAACCAGAATTTAAACAAAGCAAATGAGGTGTAGCAGTTGATTTCCCTTCAACATGTAAAACCTATTCCAAATGAAACCTGTTAAGGAAACAGGATTTTTAGCCAAACATGTCACTACAAACCTGTAATTGCTGTTGTTTACTACTATTAGGTGTGCAATCTTCTCAAGCAAGTGTGCACAAATCCTGCGTGTCTATTAATGTTAGCAAGCATTTCTTAAAGTAACCAAAAAACAGAAGGAAAGTAGCACCCAAAGAAAACAGAACTTAATGTACGTGGCAGCACGCTGCATACAAGTTATGCAGAAATCACCAATACCATCATTTACCATAAAACCCAGCAAAAGCTCAGGCTATCTTCAGAAAACCTCACACTAATACAACTAATAAAATGGCAGTAGCAGTCAAAGTGCAGCCTGTGTACCCCTAGTGGTATATGGAAGCCTTTCCTGATGACCTGCCAACTTAAATGTTTGGGGAACAAGGCACTAGGAGCCTGGGAATGGTGATCCCACATGGTATTTTTTTTTTTATGAGGCAGCCTGTAGAATTGGAGGCTGGAGAAACACTGCAATAGAATATACAAATTAGAAACTACAGATTACATTTAATCTAATTAATTCATTATTTTATTAATGCTAAAACACTTACAAAATAATACATCTTGATACCCATATTCGAAAATTATTTTCAGGGGGTCATTTTTTGTCTTTCCTATATTGTTGGTCAATTTCATTTTTTCAGGGATTCACACTACTCTTTACATTTTTCATCGTGACCAAAAAGCCAGATGGTCTTATGTTTTTCTGTTTTCAGATTACATTTCTGTCTTGCCATGTTCCCCAGTTTTGCCCACTGTCTTTGTTCACGGAAAAAAAGACCAACTGTTCAAAAGTAACCCTAGTTAAGACTACAGGGAGATGAGAGCACCACAACAGTTTTCACTTTACAGAATTTTAGGTTTCTTCAGGCTCTACCCTGGTACTTGGTAGTTCCACGCCTCAAATCATGCAGTATGTAGTCTAATTTCTTGGTAGCTTTTTGGCCTTGGTTAGCAGCACATGGGGTCTCAAAGTATGCTTTGGCAGTAGTATATTTTATAACTTTTGTTATAAAGTCATAATTGAATCCAACATTCCTAAGAATCAAGATAGAAAGGCTGTATATTAAAGGGAGCACAAAAATAGTTTTTAAACCAAAGTATACCTAACGTGTACACTCTTCATTGTGATGAGACACAGTGTAGTTAGTTCTGACATGCAAACTCAGTAGTAGAATTACTCCTTAACGGCTAAGCTCAAAACATTAGTGCTATATTGCTAAATCTCTCAGAGTGGATGACAGCAGTTGTCATTCACTCAAACAGTAACTACTAAACGTAAATTCATTTTTCAGTAAGCTGTTACTTCAGTACAAACCATTACTGGAAATACAGAATATGTTCAAGTAGGTAAACTTAGATGTCTTTCCCACAAAACTGTTGGGCAACAACGTAATCTACATGTACCTAACTATTTACTGTTATAAGACACAAATTCAAAACAAGAAAAACACAACAGAAAATTTATTTCATAGACAATGAATCAAGTGATGTTGATTGATGATGCTTTCTATACTACAAAATCAGAGCTGATTGTGGAGGAGTAAGAAAACGTGTAGGTCCACCTCATTCCAGATTTACAGAGCCCATGTTACCATCTAAAAAACTGCACATTAAGTACACTGAGTAGTAGAGAAGACATGCGTGTAGTACAGCGCACACACTACTCGTGGATCTGAGGTACTCATGTACTCTAAAGACTTGCTTATTTGACCAAAAAAATCAGTATGTGTAGGTTAAAAAAATAAACAAATTCCATATCCATGCAGTGTCCCACTGAAGTCAATGGTGCTTCACACCAATGCATGGAGCAGACTGTACCAATCTGATACAGGATTGAAACCTATCTCATTAATTTCAGTATTAATATAAACCAAATAATAGCAAGAACAAAACTCAAAGAAAACATGGTCTCAAACTACTTCCAAAATGGAATAGTTGCAAGATAATATTTGCAAGATAAAGTTCAAAGTTAATAATTTCTCTGGAGAAAAGAATACACTCTGTGGTAACACCAAAAGTATTTTCTAACCTCTTTAACTTTCATTTAACAAAATCGTAAATCATGGGATTTACTTCTTTCCAGTTTTGCAGACCAAGAGCACTACTATACACAAAGGTTTTGAAATTTTCTTTGGCAAGCAATTTCAATTGTGCTTCAATTTATTCTTTTGTACAACAGGGCTAATTACCCCATTTCACAGTGTCAGAAGATTGAATGAAATACATAAAATGTTTTACAGTCCTCAGATACAAGTTACACTAGGAGTGCAAACACTCCTTGAGTGATGTACTGTGTTATTAGAAAACACTATTTGTAGAATATCTTACAGGTATGCAAGTCTCAACATCTTAGCGTATATTCAAACAAAAATCCTTAATTTATCAGCTCTGCCGCTGCACATGATCCAAAATTACAATTAATGTTTTTAAAAAGGCATCATTCTGTACTATGTACTGAACTATATTCATACTAAGCACAGAGTACTAATCCCTCCATGGTTTCCAATGAAGTAGCAACATTTTCATGAAGAGGGTTTCATTATTCTGATACAATATAAAGAAAATGTGCACCATTCTACATAATGCTGAAAATAAACTTTAAGCACAATCATAAAACTACTTTAAAAAGAAATACAAACATTCATCTTGAAAACTTGGGAAGCTGTTAAGCTCTCAAAGGCAAGAAAATCTGTATGTTATTGCGAACTATGACACTTCATCTGTATGTTATTGCTGTAAGCACTATAAATATCCCACTATATCAACATTAAACGCATATACATTTCTGATATTTCTAGCAACACATACTATGGGTATAATTTCAGGGCAAAAGCTCAGAGAAACTCCCACATATACTTAACTTTACTCATATAAGCAGTCTCATTGGTTTTAAGTTTAATGTTTGCAAGATTTGGCCATAAAAAGGAGTGATGTTTATCTTACCTGGTCCCCTCCCTTTTTTAAAATCAAAGGGAATTTAAACTAAATTGATGAGCATCATTTTTAATAAACTTTACTTACAGTATTTTAAGTACTAGATGCCTCCAGTGAATAAATTACTTTAAAGCCAGATAACTACATTTGTGTTAATAAGAAAAATCACTATACTTACGGTTGTGGGAGCTGGGGTAGGAGGTGGGGCATAAGATGGCCTTTCTGTTTCAAAGACAAAAGAAAATAAATAAGCTTTTTCTTGACAACTTAAACCATGTACATGGCACTTAAGAGTGCAAATCATTTAAAAATGATTTGGCAAAAAAGAGAAAGGTGAGATCTTTGCCCCATAGTTTACAAGGTACAACAACAAAATAAGAAAAAACTGAAAGCATCACCAGTGGCACATCACTAACCTTTTATTCAGACATACTAGGAAATAGCAAATGTATTGATCTGTAATCAGTTAAAATAAGGGCAAGGAGAAATATAGTAACAGAAAATAAGGAGAAACTGGGTGTGTCTACATGAGACATTTACTGACTAATTAGCTCCAGAGTAAAACGTCACTGTCTACATGTGCAGTGTTATTAGGAAGGTGTAAACTAATTAAATCCACCACAGAATAGTTCTGCCAGACACACGTACAATCCTACAGTGGAGTTATTTACTCCACTGCAATGCACATGTAGAGGATGATAGGCCTGGCTGGGGCACGAGGGTGCTTCAGTGCAGGAGGCTGCCTGCCAGATAGGCCCCCGCACTGAAGCACCCTCATGCCCCAGCCAGCCCCAGGCTGGCATGCTGACCCCTAGGGCTCCCAGCCAGGGCTGCACCACCCCAGCTGAACGTGCTGTGGTCCTGGGCGCACATGTAAATGCTGTGCTTGGGAGCAATAACCTCCAGCATGAACTGTGCTGGAGTTTATTCAGCCATGTTAATTTCACATGTATACATGCTCACTAGATAGCTAACTAGATTTTCTTTAAGGGGAAATAAACAGAATAAAATGTACTTTTTCCATGTATATGTATGCTTCAGGAAACAGCAAGATAAATGTTATAATCACAATTGGACATTTAGAGTGGTAACCAGGGCAGGATTTAAGGCCAACTAACTGATGGTTCATCAGTAATTATTGCACTTGGTAGTATCCCTTTTAACAAAAGCCTGAACCCACAGCCATTTATTATGTGACAACAACAAAATTAATCACATAAGGAAGGGCTACTAGATCAAGCTCTCCTTAAATAAATAAAAAAAAAATCCAGAAACTTACTTGACATTTTGATGGACTGGACAAGTTCTCAGTCAGCTAGCATTATAATTGTTATGCTGAAAGACAAAAAAAAGTACATCATAACACTAAACATAAGTCTTTATTTTCATTTTATTTTTAAAACTTATATCATCATAAGGCATCTAACTAATGGCATGTCAAACATATGGCCTGCAGAGCTGTCTCATCTGGCCCACAGGGCTCCTACACAGGCTAGGAAAAAGGAAGTAAAGACCACTATCAAAATCTGGAATACAGAGCCCCAGTGGAAATTTATTTCAGCAGCAGGAGGCAAGTGATAGCTGGATTAAGCCCCCTGGCTCCCTGATGGTGCTTGCCCTGCTGTTCCTGCATCTAGTTCTAGCCTGTGAGAGCCCCATACCAAGATGAATTTGACACCCTGATATAATGCAATTAAAAATCATGGCTGCCTATACATGTGTTCATGGATGGGCGTTTTAATGAGACTGGTTCCCAGAGAGTTGTTTTAGTTAAAGTGCTGCAGTGTCACATGTATTAAGCCTCCACACATTTAAAAATGGCAGCAGGATGCTTTAACTGAAGCTCATTCAAATTTAAAAAAATGTCTTTGTGTATTACTGTTTCAAAAAAATTAAGAATACTGCGTGTTGGATTTCACTGATCTGGCTTCACTGCTGGCTTCAAAGTTCTGATGGTAGTGAAGGAGCAGGCAGGTGTGTATGGTGTCTTTCAATCTTGGTATAACAGAAAAAGCAAGTGCCAACAGTGTCAGATACAAGACCATAAATAACCATAGGGAGGTTGGCATATGCAACCGCTAATAAACATGAGCTCAAAGAATGTAAATACTCTATAAACTAACAGCAATACTGTGCTAACTTTCAGTATGAGAAATACCCCCTTGAAGACTTAGGACAGCAAAATCTGGGCCTAGCCCCGTCGGAGTAACAGAGATGTAGGGCTGGAAGGGGCCTCCAGAGATCATCTACCGATTCTAGTCCAAACCCCTGCTTGAAGCAGAATCATCCCTGTCCAAACTATCCCATACAACCGTGAACACCAACGATTACTGCTGAAGTTCCTGATTCCTATTCTCATACAAAAACAAAAAAATCCCCACTGCAGGGGTGGGCAAAATACAACCTGTCGGCCAGATCCGCTACCTAAGGGATACTATGGGACCTGCAGCAGGTCCCTTGGCCCCACCCAGCCTAGACACAACTCAGCTTGGGTCACAGCACATGCAGCTGGTCCCACCACCTCCAGGTGTGGCTGGAGGGGGAAGGGAAGGGTCAGTGGCCGGACTCCACTTCCTAGCAGACCCCACAGTGGTGGCTCCTTCTGGCTGCTGCCATTAGTATCACCATTGCTACTGGACCTGGTTCTGCTAACCAGGCACCCTGATAGAGTGGGTGGGGCCTCCACAGAGACCAACCTGGGACCCTTGCGCGGAGGGTGGGTTTGGCTGGGTGGGTGATATGGGGCCTTGGGCTGGTAGGGAAAAGCATCTGGGAGTAGGAAGGGGATCATGGGGTGGTGACAGCACAGGGCCAAGGCCCAGGGCAGAGGGATGTGTGGAGAGTGGATCATGGCTCTTCCCTGGGCCATGGCCCCACACTGTCACTGCCTTGTCATCCCAGCCCTGGCTGCCTGTCCCACTCCCAGCTGTCACTTCTTGCCTACCTGTGGTTCCATCCCATCTGCCTGGCCAAGCATGCCCTGTCCAGGCATGAAAACCACAGCTGGCAGCCCCAGCAGTAGATGTGGGGCAGATAGGATCAATTGCCCTGTTCCCACCCCCATCCTATTGTAAAGAAAGGTCCTGTCCTGCAGCAGCAGGAAGATCCTGAAACTTGTCAGATTTGGGGGGCAATAAGGCCAAAAAATCTGTATATTGAAAGGATGTGCACAGGTACTCAAACTTATTATTATCATTTGCAGTTGCTCAGTCAGAATACAGCCACCCTGGCATGTTATTTCTGAACTTGGGGTTTTTATTCCCACCAGTAACACCAGAGCCCTGATGAGTGGGACAGGGGACAGGCAGGGAGCTCCCAGCCATGTGCCCAGGGGAAGGCAGGGTGTGAGGGCAGGGAACCGAGGGCAGTAGCTGGGTACTGCACCTCACATGAACCCAGAAGATGCTGGGGGTCACGCCCTCCACCCAAACTGCAGTGGGGGGAGGGGTAGGATCACCTGGCACCGCCCATTCCAGGATGGGGCGGAACTGCCCCCACCCCCATTTCGGGCTATTTCCTCCCGGCTTGACCCAGGCCTGCCCAGAAACCCCTCCCCCCGACCTGCTTTTGCAGCTTGGCCCAGCTGCAGCCGAGACCCGGGCCGGTCCTGCGCATGCGCAGTGCGCCCTCCCAGCCCCTTTTGTCTCGGCCGCGCGAAGCCGCCTGCGCTTTGGCCCCGGTATTTTCCACGCACAAAGCTGCTGCCCTCCCCCCACCGTTGGGGCTATCCCGCTTCTCCGCCCGGTCTCCCCCAGGCGTGGCTGGCTGCGGCGGGAGCCTAGCAGCTCTTGGGCTGGGCGGGCGGGGCCGGGCCGTGGCGAATCTGCGGAGCCAACAGAGTGGCTGAGGCGGGGGGGGAGGATTTCCCTCCCGGGTGCGCGTGGTGGGGAGGGGCACCTATTGCCACAGCCGCCGCGCTGCAGGCCCTGATGCGGGCGGGCAGGTCTACTCACCAGCTCTGGCCACGGCCGCGGTGCTTTTGTCCCCGACGCCGCGCTGCGGGGTGAGCACAGAACAGGGGAGGAAGCGACCTCCGCTTCCGCCTCAGCACTTTCCGCAGAGAACACCCCCTCCCCCGCTTTGCCGGCAACCCTCTCCGAGTTTATTCCTCTTGTATTTCCCTCGAAAAGCACCACCGCGGCCAGGGCCAGGGAGAGCGGGTTGTTTTTCTTTCTTTCTTTCTTTCTTTTTTTGGCGAATCAGCAGATAGGAACAAGGTAAAGCCACGTTGGGGAGCAGTTGACAGGCGCGTAATGGGTGACGTCAAGCAGGCGGAGCCGGTCACGTGTCGAGCCGGGGTTGGGGGAGGTAGTTGGCGCCTTTTTTGCCCCGCGCCAGCCCTGGCGGGGTTCGGTGCTGCTGGTGCCATTTCCACTACTTTCCTCTGAGCCTTTTGGCCTCATCTTAATGGAGAAGCTCTGGAAGTGCCACACAGGCGCCAGGGTACTGCTGCCATGTTTGCTTTACGTGATGGTGTCCAAGATCACCTTGCCATGCTCGCCTTGCAAAACAGCATGAGGTGCACACACGTATTGTCATGCACGGTGATGTTTCCAACACAAATGCCCCGGCACAGTTGCAGTCAGTGAGGCACTTGATGCTGTTTGACTAGGTGACACCCCATCACCACACGTGTGAAGGTTGCTATAATGCAAAACTCTACTTGGGTGCTGTTGCATGGTTATTTTTTAGCTCAGGGTGTCCCCTCATAACATGCTGTAGTGCCACTCTGTCCTGTTTTCTTTTCTCTGCTGATTATTATTCTAAAAAGAGGTGCCCAGGGAAAGGAGGTGCTGTAGGATTGGCATTTAGATCTGTTGGAGTGCCCCAGGGAAAGAGCACCGCAGTGTGACCTGATGAAGTGACAGTAGATAGGCTTCACTGGTGAAAGTGTTGGGCAAAAGAGCACAAAATAGATGAACAGAAAGGTTAAAGCTGTATGGTGAGACCAGAGATTTCTTAAGACTGGTACAAGTGGATCTTATCCCTAGTAGGTAAGAAGGAAAACATGCGTGACTGCCTAAGTTACAGAGGAAGGAAGCTCATGGAATGAAGATGGGATAGAATGAAGCACGTGGAATGAGACTCTGGAACATGTTGCTGCTATGACTGGTTGAACTTTTACTCAGACAAGAATAGTTTGCCTTTAAGAAAGTGTTAGAAATGGAATATTGTTAGAAATGGAGTATTGTTAGAAATGCACAGCTTGCATCTTGCACCTGATAAGAAAGAAACACTGCCAAGGACTTTTTTCCTTGCCCAGCCTTGCCACAGCTTTTCTTATACTAAATCGCAGACTCTCCCCCA